>NC_069504.1:295625103-295925103 GCF_027579735.1 Bombina bombina
AACTTTTCTTTTATCCCTAACCCTTTGCATGATGTCTTCAGTCATGCTAACCCGATGCTCGTTAAATTTGATTGCATTTTTATATCACTCTACTTGTAATCTAGCCCTTGGTTTCAATTCCCTTCAAGCAAAACATTTCATTTAAAATTATAATATTTATATGAAATTACTTATTACTCTATTAAATTATATTGTGTTGGTATCTTCATTCGGGTTGTGCACTACTATTCTGAATAATATTTTTACTTTGTAAGTTAAGGTGGCACTAATGGTGATTTTACGGAACCACAGGAGCAGTGACTGCTGTAAAGCAACATTTTTTTCTGGTGTTTTTTATTTTAAAGCACAGTGTGTGGGTGTCTGTGTGTTTATGTGTGTGTCTGTGTACATCTGGGTGGGTATCTGTGTGTGCCCCTAAATTAGCCCCTAAGGTATCAATTTATGAATCAGTGGATGCTGCTTCTGACCCACTCCGCTTCAGTTCCACCTGAAGCGGAACTTAAGAAGCAGCGGTCCTAAGAGGTGGTGGACAGCAATCAGCCCGATCGAATACGATCGGGTTGATTGACACCCTCTGCTAGCAGCCGATTGGCAGCGAATCTGCAAGGGGCAGTATGCAATGATAAATTTATCAATCATGCCCGGCCGCACAGTAATAAATGTACCCTCAAGTGTCAATATCTAGCTAAATAGCCTTTTTGCTTGTATTTGCATACTTATATTTAAATAAATAAATACCTAAATATATATATATATCCAAAGGCAGAAAAAGGCACTCACTGTTCATAATAAAATGTAACTTTATTATGCATTTTAAAAGTTACATTTTATTATGAACAGTGAGTGCCTTTTTCTGCCTTTGGATTTATGGATTTCTATTTAAGTGCACCCTGGCTGCTGTACAGATTGTTTGATGTGCTGATCTGTTGTTGGGACTTTAAATATATATATATATATATACTGTATATATATATATATATATATATATATATATATACACATACATACATACATATCATGTTAAAATCTAGTTTAATTTAAAAAAGCAACTCTACGGGGGCAGAGCCAGCTAGCAAAGAGAGCAGACGTGTTTTAATGGAGCTCCTCTGCTCTAACTAATTGAAGATGGGAAAATATACAATTCCATGACAGCTTACACCCTTAAACTTCCCAGAAACTAAGAGTAATCACGTCTGTTAACTTGGCAAAGAACACATCTATAATCGGTGGACTTTTGGAGCTTTCAATGGGATTACAGTTTGGGGCCTAAATTGCCTAACGAAGTGGTGAGGGTATAATTCCTCCTAACATTTTTGAAGAGTCCTTTCCCTAATACCCGCTAAATGGAGCTAGACGCTGCGCTACTCAGGTTCGAGGATCGTGTCTGTGGGATCCTGAATGATCACTTCTCAGAAATGAGCTTACTATTCCTGTAACTCCTTGATCAGTTCTCCACCACATATGACAGGCAAGATGGCGGCGACGGATCAGGAACCACTGTGGCTGTCGGTGCGCAGTGCCTACATATTCTAGAATTTGCTGTCCCTCTGAAAGCAGCCACGGTCCCAGTAGGAACATGCAGGAATCTTTGCGATCCGAGCAGTGAGAGATTGCAAAACAGCCTGGGAGTGCCGGGCTCGGGATTCCCTGAGGCGGATCTTCAGTCAGTTGACGATTTCGAGCTAAGCACCTACCTGGAGGATTCCATGAGCGCGATATCACGTGAACTGATTTGTGGAGCTGTTTTGGGCTTTCCGCCTCCCGGATGGGCAAATGTTTGCGGCCCTCTAACCTTATGAGAGAGGCCTGAGAGAGGCCGTTCTACCTGGTTATATAGTTCCTCCATGCCTGTACAGTTGTCAGGGTCCGGAGCAACTACGGTCACAGGCATTGGCTAGATGATAGTTAGTGTGGAGGTTCACAGCAGCCTAGATCGTCTCTTAGGGTTCATAAGATGAGACTCTTTTACTTATGTCACAACCTATTCTACGATACCCGCACACTGAACACGATCTATGTACATGTGCACCAACTGACCTATATTAAAGCATGTATTTTTATCGCCAGGGCTGACTACAGCAGATAAGGATCCAATAGCTACTCGCTGGCTTTAGGAAACATTCATGATGACTATCAGCTGTCTCCCCAGTCAGTTTGGGACTTTTATTTGGGTCTCGGCGGTTTCTTTGTTAGAAACTTTCCCCTACCAGGATATCTGTTATATACTCTGGCTAAACACAGCAAAATTTCTCATTTTGGGTTATATATCCGACTCATGCATACTGCACTGTTCAATTGTCCAGTAACTAATACCAGTATCTGCCATATGCTTATGAATACTCTCATAGCCATATGGGTCTTTACACTAATATTACTGTTGAATGGGTTTACATCTGTTTGATATACATGTTGACAGTTTACTCCGTATCTAATATTTATGGCGTAACTTGTAATGACCTGGAGATTAGTCCCCTAAACTAGTATCTTAAGCATATTTTTCCAAGATAGCTAAGTTTACTGTATATTTCACAACTTGTACTGTTCGTGTAAATTTCAATATTTACTCTACATTTATCTGTTTTAACAGTATTTGGGACTATAATATGTTTTAAGGGAGTTTATATGTTTAATGCATGCATCTACCACAGTATGGCCTAGATTTGGAGTTCGGCGGTAGCCGTCAAAACCAGCGTTAGAGGCTCCTAACGCTGGCTTTGGCCGCCCGCTGGTATTTGGAGTCAGTGATTAAAGGGTCTAACGCTCACTTTTCAGCCGCGACTTTTCCATACCGCAGATCCCCCTACGCCATTTGCGTAGCCTATCTTTTCAATGGGATCTTTCTAACGCTGGTATTTAGAGTCGTTTCTGAAGTGAGCGTTAGAGCTCTAACGACAAAATTCCAGCCGCCTGAAAATAGCAGGAGTTAAGAGCTTTCTGGCTAACACCGGTTCATAAAGCTCTTAACTACTGTACCCTAAAGTACACTAACACCCATAAACTACCTATGTACCCCTAAACCGAGCTCCCCCCACATCGCCGCCACTCGATTAAAATTTTTAACCCCTAATCTGCCGACCGCCACCTACGTTATACTTATGTACCCCTAATCTGCTGCCCCTAACCCCGCCGACCCCTGTATTACATTTATTAACCCCTAACCTGCCCCCCACAACGTTGCCGCCAGCTACTTAAAATAATTAACCCCTAATCTTCCGACCGCAAAGCGCCGCCACCTACGTTATCCCTATGTACCCCTAATCTGCTACCCCTAACACCGCCGACCCCTATATTATATTTATTAACCCCTAATCTGTCCCCCTCAACGTCGCCTCCACCTGCCTACACTTATTAACCCCTAATCTGCCGAGCGGACCTGAGCGCTACTATAATAAAGTTATTAACCCCTAATCCGCATCACTAACCCTATCATAAATAGTATTAACCCCTAATCTGCCCTCCCTAACATCGCCGACAGCTACCTTCAATTATTAACCCCTAATCTGCCGAGCGGACCTCACCGCTATTCTAATAAATGTATTAACCCCTAAAGCTAAGTCTAACCCTAACACTAACACCCCCCTAAGTTAAATATAATTTACATCTAACGAAATAAATTAACTCTTATTAAATAAATGATTCCTATTTAAAGCTAAATACTTACCTGTAAAATAAATCCTAATATAGCTACAATATAAATTATAATTATATTATAGCTATTTTAGGATTAATATTTATTTTACAGGCAACTTTGTAATTATTTTAACCAGGTACAATAGCTATTAAATAGTTAAGAACTATTTAATAGTTATCTAGTTAAAATAATAACAAATTTACCTGTAAAATAAATCCTAACCTAAGTTACAATTAAACCTAACACTACACTATCAATAAAATAATTAAATAAACTACCTACAATTACCTACAATTAACCTAACACTACACTATCAATAAATAAATTAAACACAATTCCTACAAATAAATACAATTAAATAAACTAGCTAAAGTACAAAAAATCAAAAAGAACTAAGTTACAGAAAATAAAAAAATATTTACAAACATAAGAAAAATATTACAACAATTTTAAACTAATTACACCTACTCTAAGCCCCCTAATAAAATAACAAAGCCCCCCAAAATAAAAAATTCCCTACCCTATTCTAAATTAAAAAAGTTACAAGCTCTTTTACCTTACCAGCCCTGAACAGGGCCCTTTGCGGGGCATGCCCCAAGAATTTCAGCTCTTTTGCCTGTAAAAAAAAACATACAATACCCCCCCCCCCAACATTACAACCCACCACCCACATACCCCTAATCTAACCCAAACCCCCCTTAAATAAACCTAACACTAAGCCCCTGAAGATCTTCCTACCTTGTCTTCACCATCCAGGTATCACCGATCCGTCCTGGCTCCAAGATCTTCATCCAACCCAAGCGGGGGTTGGCGATCCATAATCCGGTCCAGAAGAGGCTCCAAAGTCTTCCTCCTATCCGGCAAGAAGAGGACATCCGGACCGGCAAACATCTTCTCCAAGCGGCATCTTCGATCTTCTTCCATCCGGAGCGAAGCGGCAGGATCCTGAAGACATCCAGCGCGGAACATCCATCCGGACCGACGACTGAACGACGAATGACTGTTCCTTTAAGGGACGTCATCCAAGATGGCGTCCCTCGAATTCCGATTGGCTGATAGGATTCTATCAGCCAATCGGAATTAAGGTAGGAATTTTCTGATTGGCTGATGGAATCAGCCAATTAGAATCTAGTTCAATCCGATTGGCCGATCCAATCAGCCAATCAGATTGAGCTCGCATTCTATTGGCTGATCGGAACAGCCAATAGAATGCGAGCTCAATCTGATTGGCTGATTGGATCAGCCAATCGGATTGAACTTGATTCTGATTGGCTGATTCCATCAGCCAATCAGAAAATTCCTACCTTAATTCCGATTGGCTGATAGAATCCTATCAGCCAATCGGAATTCGAGGGACGCCATCTTGGATGACGTCCCTTAAAGGAACAGTCATTCGTCGTTCAGTCGTCGGTCCGGATGGATGTTCCGCGCTGGATGTCTTCAGGATCCTGCCGCTTCGCTCCGGATGGAAGAAGATCGAAGATGCCGCTTGGAGAAGATGTTTGCCGGTCCGGATGTCCTCTTCTTGCCGGATAGGAGGAAGACTTTGGAGCCTCTTCTGGACCGGATTATGGATCGCCAACCCCCGCTTGGGTTGGATGAAGATCTTGGAGCCAGGACGGATCGGTGATACCTGGATGGTGAAGACAAGGTAGGAAGATCTTCAGGGGCTTAGTGTTAGGTTTATTTAAGGGGGGTTTGGGTTAGATTAGGGGTATGTGGGTGGTGGGTTGTAATGTTGGGGGGGGGGGTATTGTATGTTTTTTTTACAGGCAAAAGAGCTGAAATTCTTGGGGCATGCCCCGCAAAGGGCCCTGTTCAGGGCTGGTAAGGTAAAAGAGCTTGTAACTTTTTTAATTTAGAATAGGGTAGGGAATTTTTTATTTTGGGGGGCTTTGTTATTTTATTAGGGGGCTTAGAGTAGGTGTAATTAGTTTAAAATTGTTGTAATATTTTTCTTATGTTTGTAAATATTTTTTTATTTTCTGTAACTTAGTTCTTTTTTATTTTTTGTACTTTAGCTAGTTTATTTAATTGTATTTATTTGTAGGAATTGTGTTTAATTTATTTATTGATAGTGTAGTGTTAGGTTAATTGTAGGTAATTGTAGGTAGTTTATTTAATTATTTTATTGATAGGGTAGTGTTAGGTTTAATTATAACTTAGGTTAGGATTTATTTTACAGGTAAATTTGTTATTATTTTAACTAGGTAACTATTAAATAGTTCTTAACTATTTAATAGCTATTGTACCTGGTTAAAATAATTACAAAGTTGCCTGTAAAATAAATATTAATCCTAAAATAGCTATAATATAATTATAATTTATATTGTAGCTATATTAGGATTTATTTTACAGGTAAGTATTTAGCTTTAAATAGGAATAAGTTATTTAATAAGAGTTAATTTATTTCGTTAGATAAATATTATATTTAACTTAGGGGGGTGTTAGTGTTAGGGTTAGACTTAGCTTTAGGGGTTAATCCATTTATTAGAATAGCGGTGAGCTCCGATCGGAAGATTAGGGGTTAATAATTGAAGGTAGGTGTCGGCGATGTTAGGGAGGGCAGATTAGGGGTTAATACTATTTATGATAGGGTTAGTGAGGCGGATTAGGGGTTAATAACTTTATTATAGTAGCGCTCAGGTCCGCTCGGCAGATTAGGGGTTAATAAGTGTAGGCAGGTGTCGGCGACGTTGTGGGGGGCAGGTTAGGGGTTAATAAATATAATATAGGGGTCGGCGGTGTTAGGGGTAGCAGATTAGGGGTACATAGGGAGAACGTAGGTTGCGGCGGTTTACGGAGCGGCAGATTAGGGGTTAAAAAAAATATGCAGGGGTCAGCGATAGCGGGGGCGGCAGATTAGGGGTTAATAAGTGTAAGGGTAGGGGTGTTTAGACTCGGGGTACATGTTAGGGTGTTAGGTGCAGACGTAGGAAGTGTTTCCCCATAGGAAACAATGGGGCTGCGTTAGGAGCTGAACGCTGCTTTTTTGCAGGTGTTAGGTTTTTTTTCAGCTCAAACAGTCCCATTGTTTCCTATGGGAGAATCGTGCACAAGCACGTTTTTGAGGCCGGCCGCGTCCGTAAGCAACTCTGGTATCGAGAGTTGCATTTGCGGTAAAAATTCTCTACGCTCCTTTTTTGGAGCCTAACGCAGCATTTGTTTGAACTCTCGATACCAGAGTTAATTTTATGGTGCGGCCAGAAAAAAGCCCGCGGAGCGTTAACAGCCCTTTTACCGCCGAACTCCAAATCTAGGCCTATGTGTTTATTGAGACAGTTATCTCACTATTTCATTCTACTATCGCATACATTAGAGCACGGTTGTATGTGAGTTGCCTGGTACCTTCCAGAAAATACTATTACACCTTATAGATCAGGCAGTAATTACAGCTCCCTACGATTTTGCAAATTTATTTTTATAAACCCTTATAACTTTGAAGTGATCCCCACAAGTATGCGGCTTTAGTCTTGAGATAGTAGATGAGTGATATTTTATAATGGAAACTCTCAATACCAAGCAATTTTCAGAGTAGTTATGCCTGTGTTAATACTTGGGGCTATTATTGTTATTGAGGAGAGACATCGGACGCAGTGGCCCTAGCTCTCTCTACTATAGCCTTTAGTCTATATATATATATGAGCGCTAAGTCAAACAAGTCGCAGATGCTCAGTATAATAAGCAGCAGATCTGCCCGAGAGAACAAAAGGAAAGGACACATGACATTTTTTCTCAGACTGTATACGTTAACCATTATTAAAGTTTGCTCCCTCAGATCCCAGGTCCAGGACTAAGATCCAGAATGTAGCCCTGAAGTGAATTGTATCTTAAATGTGAGACTAGATATAAGTGAAATGCTAGTGCATAACAGCTCAACGCAATTGACTTTAATCCTTAGCAGACGCAACCAGTCTGTCCCTTAGCTAGCACATGTATGTAGTATTCTTAATGGGGTCTACTTTACATTTTTATCATTATAAGACATCCCACAAGACAATGTAGTTAACAATGTGAATGAGGGTTCACAAGCATGACGACAGTATGTTTGAGTATATAGGTGGCACCCTTAGTTATTGTACTTACATTGAAATAGCCTTTTTTCTTGGTACACAAGAGGTCCTAAATCTGCTCAGGGTATCTAGCTGTATCATGTTTAATTTAAACCAGCCCAAAGCTACTTGAAAAATGCTCTTAAGTAATGATAGCATAGCTTTGCTCAGGGATGATTTATAACACTAACATGAAGCAGGATTGTGTATCCCCTAACTAAAAATCTTGTAAGTTTATCTAAAGTTTAGCCCAGTTATCCTACCCGCACTTGTCTTACAGTTATTTAAAGCTGCGTGCACCTGCACAGCTATACGTGGTTGGTGGGAATTGTTCTAGGTTGATGGTTTTTGAACCTGTGTGCTCACATTATTACTCCATCTTCTTTGTTATATATGTATATGTTTTATAGATTCATTATATAGCTAAGGTATTTAGGGAATGTGTATCCCTGCTTGCATCAATTTCCTAGTTTAATTAGCAATTTTATATGTGGACAATAAACTCATAAAAATTCTACATCCCTCCCCCACATAAACCATGTAGTTTGCATGATATCACCCTAAGAATAGATTAACTTAAATTATACATAGGTGGATCCTCACATCAGAACAAGTTAGTTACGAAGCCTATTTAGAGCTCCTTCACACTGCTACATGTACCTTTCACAATTACCTATCAGAAATATACGCCTTCCTAATAACAGTGAAATCTTAGCTTGTTGTCGGGTACTATATACTCTATATATTGATCCTTAAAACTTTAAATATATCACACTTTAGGTATATACGTAGCAGCTATTTCTGCTCCAGTGGTTATTTATCACAGGCCTGAACAATTACTACCTTAGTAGGATTCTATTACAAGTATTTTTATGCATCTCTTACAGCACTAGGTTATAGCACTGTTCTGGGGTAGGTTTAGGTTGCATCCTCCTGTATTTCTCTAGAATTTATGTGTTTGCCTATCCATATCACCAGCCCCTAGATATTTCACCCTGCAGTAATGACACATTTCATTTATAGCTACCAGTTGCATGTACTAGAGACATTCAATATTGGGAGATTTCTCACCTATATCTCAACACTGACCTCATAGTGTGACCTGGCATGGTTGCAGGCTGCTCTTCTACTTTATCTTCAGGCCTATAGGGACATAAGGGAAACTAATAACTGTCCAGCTCTAAGTACTGGGCGCGAGAATCCACTGTGCAATGGCTATGCCTCTGAGAACTGATATAGGCTAAGGAAAATTGTATTTCTTCTTGGTAGCTAGCATAGGGGTTCATTTCCCAGATTTCGCATAGTTTCTGACCACAGCACTGTTGATATTTAATCTCCATATTAGAGCTCTTTACACTATTAAGTTTAATGGCCCTGTAGTTTTTACCTTTCCAGCATCATAACTGGCTCCGCCCTCCCTTTTTCCCCCCATTTCGAGCGGCTCTTGCCCGCTGCATCCCCCCCCCCATACACTCAGGCCCACGTGAGGCCAGATAAAAGCCAACTCCCTACCTCTTACCATTTTTAGTTTATAGAGTACCTCTTATCTCGGGGTAGGGATCATTAGTCATATTATATAAAAATCGAGGTTTCATTGTTATATGCTCCAGTCACACGTGTTTTCTATATATTGTTTTACATTTTATGTTCATGTTTTCAGAGGTGGTGCTATAACTCATGTCAACTGTTATTCTCCTACTGTTGAACTTGCCATACTCCATGACACTGGTTCTTATTTATATGTATACATAGCACTACTTCTAGTTGGATATTGCGATAACAACTGTAACACTAGTACACCAATATTTCAACCCACGTTTATTTCCTATATGAGAAATGTATAAGTGTCTTTATTACTGCTGATCCATGCCTGGACATATTTTCTGTTTTATTTTTATTACTCACTACCTCAATAATAAAAAAAAAGCAACTCTAAAGCAAGAATTGTTGGAAATATTAAGAAAACTATTGTATACCCGCAACCTATTGAAATAAGTCTTGGACATGTTTTTTTTTTTTTTTGAGGATTTAACTATTTATTTATTTATTTCATTTTGTCTCATCAATTTTATCAAAGGCTTCAATTGACAATACATATATTATTAAGACATACTTTCAAAACTCTCGTCTGCAAATTTTATTTTTCAGATAGAGCTGATAGAATGCAAAAAGATACAGGAAATGCCATGAACTAGCAGACAGAGAAAGACAATGGTTTGGTATTAGATAAGGTGGTACATAAGAGATATGGTGGGCCCTGATGTTTATATAACATGTAAGCAATAAAGGTGCGATGTAAAAAAACAAAAAAACAAATGGAGTACAATTCCTATTTCTGTACACAACAGTGGAATCTTTTTCAACTTTAATCCCTCCTGATTAAAACTAACCTTAGCTTCATAACAATATTAACTTAAAGGGACAGTGTATTGTAAAATTGTTTTCCCCTTCGTGTGTTTTCAATGACTTTTTATACCAGCTGCAGAGTATTAAATGTATGAGAAATTGCTTCTTTAGTTTATCTTTGGACATGAGATCACTGGTTTTGGGGTTTTTTTAAACCATGATCAATTAAAATATGTTGAGCTTGTAGAGAACTAAGATCTCCTTATTGTATCACTTTCTGTACACACACATGCTTATTTATATTGGGCTAGATTACAAGTGGAGCGCAAACGTGTGTGCCCGAGCGATATGGGGTTTAATGCAAGGTTTTGTGCTTATCGGGCTTACCGCTTGTATTAGGAGTTGAAAGTGAATGCGATCACTTGAGTGCAATTGTGATTTATGCTAGAATGATTACAGCGACTTCAGAGCTCTGGTCAACTGTTTTGCAAAACATAAAAGTGTCACAAAACACATCAAAATACATTACAAAGTATAGTTACACTCATAAAAGCACTATCTAATAAAAATTATTGCAAAAAAATATTGCACACAAAAGTTTTAAGGGCTCAACGATATGAGATCCCTTGTGTTAGAAAAAAAAGCGGGCAAAGGGCTTTAACATACATATACATGTCTAAAGATGTATGTATATATATATATATATATATATATATATATATATATCCAGTATACATATGTGTGTGTGTGTGTGCATATGTATTTATATAGGATACAAGAAGAAAAGCGAGGACTCAGGAACTTGAAGCCAGGTGACTTTTATTTGGTATACAAAGGTGGTTAGCACAAACACAGGTGTGCAAGGGGTGCTAGATCTGACGCGTTTCGCGCATGCTCACATGCGCTTCATCAGAGATCTATTTATATATACATATATTTATATATGTATATATGTATTTGCAGGCATATATAAACATATAAACACATAAATACAGATTTATACATATATGGATAGACATATGTATAAGTGCATTGGAGCCCTTTGCCGTTAAGTAGATGAAGACATGTAAAAGCATATTTATGTAATATTCATATTTAATAAAGTGTTATACTGTGTATTTACTGTAAATATTTCACATTTCAATGTTCTGCACATAGCAGAATATGTTCTATGTCTTTATAAATAGATATTCCTATATATATTTGTATGTATATCTATACCTATATATAATAATAAAAAGGAGATTTTTTGGATGTTTAGATTACAAACTAGCGAACCTGAGGGATTAAACATCAGACGTGATCTGGATGTGTTTACTTAATTCTATAACATGTACATAGGCCACTGAGAGTAGTGTCCTCTCAAATAAAAACCTAAATACTACAATCTAAATTGACATTAAGATGCAGCACTTATATTTTGCTTTTACTCTAAATCTATCTTGCTTTTTTTGTAGTGACTATACAATAAGTTGCGCTCTTTGAATGTGTTATGTGTAAAGAATTTACAATATGTAGATCTGGTTTTATTAACCCATAAATGTTTTCTTTAGAAAAACAGGGAGAGGATATATACTTAAAGGACTATAGGATTTAATCCACTGCTAATATGTACTTTCTGAAATGTTGAGAAACTTGCTTGCCTGTCCTGTGGATATAGGCATCCGATCAGGTACTTAACTATTGTGATGTCATGATTTAGCTCAGCCTTAAAGGGGCGGATGGGCTGATCCCCAGGTAAGCAGTGAACAAGTGCACCTGGTGCACGAAACATGTCTGCATGGGGATCTGCTCACTTGCCTGATTGCTAGAGTCACTGCTGGCTATGTATAGGACATGCTGGTTTTGTCCTTTTTAACTTTTGGAATAAAGTTTGTTTTTATTTTATATCCTGCTGCCTGGAATCTTTCATTGTGCACTCTCTAAGCAACTTTCCTTTCTACCAGAGTGCCATTTCTGTATCCTGCACTGTATCTCTGTTTGGGGCGTGTGTGGCAGACACGCCTGAAGTGGCAGCCTTTCTGATTGGATGACAACAGAGGTGTGCCCCCCGCCCACTCTCCATTGTGCCGGGCTACGCTCAATACACAGGGCTGCGGGAGGAGCGCAGACTACACAGTGAACTGTCTATACTTTATATATAATCATGTATATATATATATATATATATATATATATATATTGTACCAAAAATAGCATCAGATATATGTAGAAATATGTATTTATGAATAAATAGAACATATCCTTCTAAGTGTAGAACAATGGAATGTGAAATATTCATATTTTCATGTTGGACTAGCACAAATCAGAATATTTTTGCTCCATTGACTTCTATGGGGGAATACGTGAATGTGCACGCAATATTCTAACTTCAGCTATTTGCGCTTATTGGGCTAGCGTGAGAATGGAAACAGTTTACTTTCTACTCGTTATATGAGTGCAAACCAAAGACCACAAAATCCTTCTTCTTCTAGCGCAATTAACGCTTGTCTGTATACCAAAGCCCAATACTTAGGGCCCAATGACCTATAGGTCTCTGGACTGGCGAGACTATTAAAAAATTGTTCAGATATTGATTTATTTAAAATTCAAGCCAATGAGCTGAAGAAAAGACTTAAAATTAGAGGTTATCCTAACAGTATCCTTAAAAAAGCTTTTCACAGAGCATGCCACATTGATAGAACAGCTCTACTATTACCCAAACAAAAGCAAGCCAATGACACAAGGGTTAGTTTTGTCTGTACCTTCAATGAAGCACACAAACATATAAATATACTTCAGACTGATGAATACATGGCTAAAAGTGTTGGTCAGAGAGTGGCGATAAGCTGGAGGAGAGTTCCCACTTTTAGAGACAGGGTAATGAAAAGTCACTTTATAAAACATACCAACCGTAGGAAGGATGGCTTAAATGGTACATACCCTGTGGGTCCTGTAAATATTGTCCATTTATGAGTAATGTGAAACAGATGGACTTTTTTCCGGCCCGAATCAAACAAATGAATAGACTCTTCAATTGTAGAAAAAATTATGTAATTTACTGTCTAGAATGTGGCTGCCGTACAAAATACATAGGTATGTCAACAAGAGAATTCAGGAAGAGATTGGGTGAACATCTTGGGAATATCAGGAATGCTAAAAGTGATATGGAAAAAGGTAGAAAATTTACCTCTGTTGCCAAACATTTTTTGGATTACCATAATACTCAACCGCATTTAAAGTGCTGGATCCTACAGAAAATTTCCTTAGGTATCAGAGGGGGTAATATGGAAAATGCATTACTTAAGGCAGAAACTAAATGGATTTTTTAGCTGCAAAGTATGGCTCCCCTAGGAATGAATGAGCAAATAACATACAGTGCATTCCTGTAACATTCTTTCAAACACGCACTCACATTGCATGTCCATAATCCCTATATTTCCTTTATAGCACCTTAACAGACCCTGCTCTCGTTTTGTTTTAATACTCTGGACAAAACTACAGGTCATTTTACTATTATGTCTAATGGAATTATTTCACACCTACCATGGGATTATGTGTATAATATATTGTTGCATTGAAGACTACCAAACATGTCCCCAATTAATTAAATCAATAGGGAGTATATTTTAAAATTCTATGCAGATAGTGGTTTCATGTAGATGCTATCTTGATGAGAGCCACTCTGATAGTCTAGCAGATCCCTGCTTTGAACTTTATTCAATATGGTACTTTTACCGGTGTTATATCACTGCAAAGGGACCATCCACTATACCGATATATCTTTGCTGTTTTTTACACATAATGAGCTCATATAATCTGTGTCATAATACCCGGTCCCAGGCATTACCTACTGTACTTTATGGTGTCTGTTCTATAAAAAGAGAATTTACCACGGTGTGTACCAGTACTATTCTGACATGTTTCCCGTTGCCGTATTAGTGGGGACAGTTAGTAACGTTACCGAAGATGCTATAATGTTCTGTGACTTATTACTCCATTGTGCAATCTGAGTCCGTAACTCTCTGGGATTACTAGTATTACAATTACCCTTCTACTGTCTTAGTATTATCCGTCAGTCAATAAGGGAGATGTGTCACTCAGCGGTTGCTGTGATTGGCCAGCTCATACACACCCCTCGTTTCTCATACGCTACACACAAAGTGACCTAACACGTCATGAGAGTACTTGTTTGTGTAAGTGGAACTGTGGTTGGCTAATAATTATTGTTCTAACAGGAACGATCAACTTGATTGGTCATAGATCCTTTAAATAAGCTGTGTAACGGAGCGGCCGGCGCCTCTGATAAAGCAGTTGTGAAACGTGTGTCAGGCATTTGAACTGCCTCCTCTTCTTGAATTATAAGAGCAGTTTAATTGTTGGCCTTATTGGAGATTTTTTTAGACTCGTTTGTGGGACTGGGACATTTATTTAACTGAGCTTTATCGTTTTGGTATCTTATGGTGCCCTTTATTCTTATTGGTACAAATTTTGCTTTTATTTTCCCCAGCTGCCTTTGTGATTGGTAGTACTCCCATTACTAGTCTATCCATCCATTGGAACTTTATTGCTATTTTCAATACAGGTTTAGCCTGTATTGTAGGTAAGAGGAGTCAGTGTGTCTAACAAGACACTTTTTAATTATTTTATCTCATTTGATGGCATAGTCCATCCTAATTTTATTATTACGTTCGGATTAAATGTTATGTTTTAAGCACTCATCTATTACACAGTACATATTTGTCCTACTATCCCCCATTAGTGTGCCAGTTTATGCCTTTCTTTTCCTTATTATCACTATGTTATAATACAAGCATAAGGCACTGCCCACCTCAATATACACAGGTTTATTTGAGGGGGATCTGTGGGGATAATCCAACCCCCCCTTCTTTCTCTAGAGGTTTTAGGGATACCTCAATAATATTAAAAAATTCTCTCCAGTCCTTCTATTTCCATGGTGGAATAATCTAAAGTAGAATGATCTGAAAACAGGGTTCTTCACTAAGGAGCGTTTACAGCATTTTTGTATGGGGAGGAGATACAGACATTACAAAAGTGCACAATAAAATTTTTATTCACACTGGAAAAAAATGTATTGTTCAGGTGTATCAAAAATCGTCTCAAAATTCTTCACCAAAAATCGTATTTGATCAAAAATGTAAAATGTGTATGTAAATTACTCAGGAATAAATCGTATTAAATATCCACAGCGTAAATCGTAATTTGAATAAACTGGATGTGGAAGAATCACTTTGTATTTTGTACTTATAAGTATGAATTTCTAAGCATAATTGTTGGTTTTTCGTAAAATGAGCTGAACATGGGCTTTCCATGGGCGTATAAGAAATTGCCTCTCTAATCCCAACGTAATTCTGTAAAGATTTTCGCACTTCAGATCTCCCAGTTTTTTTTCTTGCAGACTAAAAGGTGGTGAGCTTTTCTCAACACACTCAAATACTTATAACCATAATAGACAAAGAAAAGCATATACAAATATAGGCAATTGTAAGATGCTATATGCAGAAAGCAACGTAATGTGATTTATATTGGCGGCAGGATTTAATTTTTTAAAGTGCTCCCCCTGCTCATTACTAACTTCGCTCCACTGTGCGATCTGTCCCTTTCCAGCGAGCTCCATTGCTTTCAAAAGGAGACATCTTGCCAGTTGCAGGGACTGCCCCTTTTTTACGATAATTGCACCAGGGCAGCCCATTTGTGGGTGGCCTTAAAAACCATGTCTGAAATTGCAAGGTTTAGATGGGCCCTTAGAGACAAAAAATTGAAAATTAATATTGTATTATTTATCTCTCCTAACCCTCACTGAGAGTGCAACGTCTTCTGCTGGGTATGTTTTTTTAAATTTTATCTAGCCAATACTTAAAGGGACATAATACTCATATGCTAAATCACTTGAAAGTGAATTAGCATAACTGTAAAAAGCAGGAAGGAAAATATCACCTGAGCAGCACTTTGTAAAAAAGGAAGATATTTTACCTCACAATCTCCTCAGCTGACCTCAGCAGAGTAAGTCCTGTTTAAAAGGTTATACTTCAGCTGCTGTCCAGCTGCAGGTGAAAAAAAAATGAAGAAATGAACTGCAGGCAATCAGCATCAACAGTGCTGAGGTCATGAACTCTTTTACTGTGATCTCATGAGATTTCACTTAACTCTCATGAGATTTCATAGTAAACTTCCTTAAACTGAATAGGGAAATAACATGAGTGTTCACAAGGCTCACTCCCTTTCCTGTCCCAGGACAGACATACTGATTTGCTGCTTAAAGTCCTTTGCAATGGGGTTTGAATACTAAGGACATTCTAAGGTAAAATATCTTTCTTTTTTACAAAGAGATGTTCAGGTGATATTTTCTAGTCAGCTTTTTACAGCTATGCTGCATCACTTTCAAGTGTTTCAACATTTGGTTATCATGGCCCTTTAAGTATAGAATCTTTCAGTATATATGGGGATACCACAGGCAAAATTATCTATTTCGCATACTGAAATAAAGGTAAATTAGCTATTTTAAAACAATAATAAATTCCAGCAGGTAAAATAGATCATTTGGAATTAATTAAAATTATTGTACATGTCCCTGTTGTAATTTTTTATTCTTCATGGGCCAAACATAGTATTAAAAATGTCATAAAAAATGTTTTATATTCTTTGTTGAAAGAAATGGAAACCAGAAACACTATTTAGAAATTATATATATCTAAATATTTAAAGGAATAGTCTAGTCAAAATTAAACTTTCATGATTCAGATGAGCATTCAATTTTAAGCAGCTTTCTAATTTACTCCTATTATCAAATTGTCTTTATTCTCTTGCTATCTTTATTTGAAAAAGCAAGAATGTAAGCATAGGAGCCGGCCCATTTTTGGTTCAGAACATAGGTAGCACTTTCTGATTGGTGTCTAAATGTAGCCACCAATCAGCAAGCGCTACCCAGGTGCTGAACCAAAAATGGGTCGGCTCCTATGCTTACATTCAAATAAAGATAGCAAGAGAACAAAGAAAAATTGATAATAGGAGTAATTTAGAAAGTTGCTTAAAACTGCATGCTCTATCTGAATCATTAAAGTTTAATTTTGACTAAACTATTCCCTTAACGTTGAATTATTTAATAACTTTGCAATCAATAAACAACAACATTTACAAAAAAAACAAAAAACAAATTTAATTTAATGTAAATACAGTTCATGGCATCATAATGTGAAGATGATATAGCATGCAGAAATTGTGAGCATTTTAGTTCCTGTTAGAAATGGAAGTGCAGAGCACTATTATATTCCACACAGTCATTGGCTGCACACTCTAGTGACCTATTTATAACTGTCCCTAATTGGCCATAGCAGAAAAGGTAATCTAAGTTACAATATGGCAGCTCCCAGTGTTTTCTAGACATTAAAACTAGATATGTGCGATTCGGTTTGGTTCGATTCGGAAATTCGGAAAATTCAGCAAATTCGGCGATTCGAATCAAACCGAATTTCCGAATTAAAATTTTGCCGAATTTTCCGAATCGAACCGAATCGAATCGATTCGTAAATTCGGATGGCCATTGGATTACACTAGTATTGTACAGTATGTTAGGTTAACACCTAATATACAGTATAATACTAGTCTAATCCCACCTAACACTTACCGAAATGCCGAATTTCCGAACCGAATCGAACCGAATCCAGCCGAATTTCTTTGAATCCGAATGAATCAGAAACGAATCCGAAACGAATCGATTTGAAATTTTCCGAATTCTAATCGATCCGGACCGAACTTCGAAAAATTCAGAATTGATCCGAACTGAACAGAATTTTTTCGCCATGCATACTGTATGTCTAATTAAAACTTTACACTTGTCACTATTTATACAACTAATGAAACTTTAAAAAAAATACATCTACATGTTATTCTTAGACTAATCTCTTCTTTGAATATGTCATTCTATCTAGCATTTATTTAGTTTTTAATGTCCCTTTAAGCGTGAATTCTGACATTATTTCTATGTTGTGGGGGGGGGGTTCTGTGTTGCTACGATCAGGATTTTGCCTACTCTGTGCTAATAAAGAACTGGATGCATGCCAGATATTACTAATATTTAGGGTTGCCACCTCTGCCACGCTTTCCTGGACACTTATGAGTTACACATGCTGCGGGGTGTGCAGAGGGGAACATGAATTGCACCCCTGGTTAGCACATGAATAGTGATCCTGACAGCATTATTCATGTTCCTCCCTGCACACCCTGCTGCAAGTGTAACTCATTAGTGTCCAGGAAAACATGGCCGAGGTGTCATTTTCTACCAAAGATGCTATATTATAGTATTAAAGGCAGCACAGCAGTATTCTATGTGGCCAGTGAAACTTTTGTGAAGTATGTTTCACATTTGCTTTTAATTTTATAAATGTGGGTTGTATCTTCTTATATGTGGTTGGCCCACAGGATATAAATCTTGTAAACATTTCAACATTAAAAAATATTAGTCTGCTTGTGCCTGGGAAAATTAAAGTCTGCTTATGCCTGTTATTCAACTAATCTCCTGAGTAATTTTTTTTAAACACTGTAATATATAAGGCATATGGAATAACTTAGTAGTTTGTACAGATGTGCTTTTAGGTACATGTGATTCCCAATCTTGGTTGTTATTTTGTTATTCAAAAGCTTTACAATAAAGAAAATAGCAATATTTACTAATATATGTATTATTGATGTTAAAACAACAGTATTATTTTTTTTACAGTAGGACTTCTTAACCTTTTTTTTTGTTCTATGAACCCCTTTGGCAGTATGGAGAAGCCTAAGGACCATTGTCAGGAAAATACTTAAAGGGACAGTCTAGTCAGAATTAAAGTTTCATGATTTGGATAGGGCATGTCATTTTAATCAACTTTCCTATTTACTTTTATCATACAATTTGCTTTGTTCTCTTGGTATTCATAGTTGAAAGCTAAACCTAGGAAGGCTCATATGCTAATTTCTAAGCCCTTGAAGGCTGCCTCTTATCTCAATGCATTTTGACAGTTTTTCACAGCTAGAGGGCGTAAGTTCATGTGTGCTATATAGATAACATTGTGCTCACGCCCGTGGAGTAACCGATTGGCCAAAATGCAAGTCTGTCAAAAGAACTGAAATAAGGGGGCAGTCTGCAAAGGCTTAGATACAAGGTAATCATAGAGGTAAAAAAGTGTATTAATATAATGTGTTGGTTATGCAAAACTGGGGAATGTGTAATACAGGGATTATCTATGGCCTAGATTTAGAGTTGGGCGGTAGCCGTCAAAACCAGCGTTAGAGGCTCCTAACGCTGGTTTTTACCGCCCTCTGGTATTTGGAGTCAGTCATTAAAGGGTCTAACGCTCAATTTTCAGCCGCGACTTTTCCATACCGCAGATCCCATTACGTCATTTGCGTATCCTATCTTTTCAATGGGATCTTTCTAACGCCGGTATTTAGAGTCGTGGCTGAAGTGAGCGTTAGAATTCTAACGACAAAACTCCAGCCGCAGAAAAAAGTCAGTAGTTAAGAGCTTTCTGGGCTAACGCCAGTTTATAAAGCTCTTAACTACTGTGCTCTAAAGTACACTAACACCCATAAACTACCTATGTACCCCTAAACCGAGGTCCCCCCACATCGCCGCCACTCGATAAAAATTTTTTAACCCCTAATCTGCCGACCGCCACCTACGTTATACTTATGTACCCCTAATCTGCTGCCCCTAACACCGCCGACCCCTATATTATATTTATTAACCCCTAACCTGCCCCCCACAACGTCGCCGCCAGCTACCTACAATAATTAACCCCTAATCTGCCGACCGCAAAGCGCCGCTACCTACGTTATCCTTATGTACCCCTAATCTGCTGCCCCTAACACCGCCGTCCCCTATATTATATTTATTAACCCCTAATCTGCCCCCCTCAATGTCGCCTCCACCTGCCTACACTTATTAACCCCTAATCTGCCGAGCGGACCGCACCGCTACTATAATAAAGTTATTAACCCCTAATCCGCCTCACTCCCGCCTCAATAACCCTATAATAAATAGTATTAACCCCTAATCTGCCCTCCCTAACATCGCCGACACCTAACTTCAATTATTAACCCCTAATCTGCCGACCGAATCTCGCAGCTACTGTAATAAATGGATTAACTCCTAAAGCTAAGTCTAACCCTAACCCTAACACCCCCCTAAGTTAAATATAATTTAAGCAAGAAAGAAGTGGATAGAGGATCCACTGACAGAATGCAGCTAGCACTCTATGCCTAGGCTGAAGAGGCGTGTGATCCGGGTGTTATTAAAACATAACTTTTATTTGTTTATTGATTAAAATACGCACACACAAACATACATATATTAAAATAACCACTCTGTTGGGTATTTCTAAATAAAGGTGATGGCTAAATATTTTTAATATAGGCCTGAGGTATTGGAGGCCATCACCTATGGAAATATGTTTAATAAATAAGATTTAGTAAATTGGGGAATTTATTCTCGTCACCTGTAATCAAATAAATGTAATGTGGGGAGACAGGGTTGACTTGCTAATATTGCGTAAATCCTATGTCTATTGAGTTAATGCTCAGTCTCAATTCTCCTTCCCTTACATATATCTGTCAGTTCGTGTTTATGGTGTACACATTGTCTTGCACAGTGGGTTTTATAAAGAAACCGATATTTGTTCTTATAATAAGCTACAAATCATGATTGATCATTCTGGGAGTCTATGAATACCTAGCCATTAGACACCTTCAATAAAAATTGCTTATATTAGCGACTGTACTGTTCAGTCAGAAGTGAATCTTGTGATCCAAACGTGTGTCCAGGCCAAGTTAATGTAATATCTGGTGTTATATGATAAAGACAGTCTGAACAATTTTTGTATCAATTGTACCTTCTCAATAAATGGTACTTGGTAATAAGTTATTTCGTCCCTTACCAGAATTGCGGTATATGTTTTGTACCAATCAAATGATATATTCCTGTTTATATACACAGGTTATGAATTTTTATCTTTATTACCTAGAGTTGATTCGATTGGACATTTACTAGACTCTTCAATCATATAATGTTGTCCTGTTTATGTATACAGGTTTATCAGTTGTACATCAGTGCAACTATTCCTTAACTAGGTTAGTACTGATAGGGAGAAGGTCCCTATATTCTGTGTGCGCCATTTGTAAAGATTAACATCAATAGTTCACATATGCTAATTGTGTAGATCTCTCAATGGGAGGGTCTTTCTGTATTCTAGTAATTCTAAGGGACACAGACATAAAGGTGTACTATGTTTTATGTGATTACGGTATTCTGTCAGTGACTATCTGATAGTTTCAATCTCCGTTTCTATCGCAGTATTAATCTGAGACAATCTGTTAGTTTCACTCCTATGATTTTAATTGTTTAGTGTTGTGTTGGTAACAGATCCTGTTTGATTTTCTTGAGTACTTAGTCTTTCTGAGAAGCTATACGAGCATAAAGTTCATTTAACAGCAGATTTCTGAAATATATATCTAGATATAGTACTATAGTTGCGATAGTTGAAGTGTTACACCTTCATGTTATATTGTGCTTACGCTTTAGGGAGTGCTGGTGTATCGAAGTGGATGTATCTGATATTAATCACTATTATATCTGTTAAGTAAGCTGTAGAATTTATTTCTATATGCCTATAGAATTAGCAGTTCTCCCCATAAGTAAAATATTCTCTCCTGATATTAACACAGTGATGCGTTCCAGTGTGTTAGGGATACTACGTTTACTAACAATGTCTTTTCTTTGTCTATGTAACTTCAAGGATGGAGGTTCTCCCCTTAAATAAAATGTTTCTTTTATCCTGATATTACTATATTGATGAGTTCTAATACTTTTAGGTATACTGCGTTAGTTAACAATATCGTTTCTTAGTCATATCGTATACCGTGTAGAGTATCAACTTAAGTATATAGATTATCAGGTATCTCTGCCTAGCTATATACTTTGTCACTGCTGATTACGATTCAGCGTTATAAGTGACAGGCTGTAATAACAGCTAGATGTAATTTAGCGTTATGCTTAGCCGGCTATCGTGACCGAGTACCTTGACGAGATTACCCCAGAATGTAATTTTAAACTAATACATTTTAGATTCTAATGTTTGTTGAGTTTACTAAATTTTAACAGAGTGGTGCTAAAGAGCGTCTTACTGCTGACGCGTTTCGCCCATAACTGGGCTTTTTCAAGAAAATCAAACAGGATCTGTTACCAACACAACACTAAACAATTAAAATCATAGGAGTGAAACTAACAGATTGTCTCAGATTAATACTGCGATAGAAACGGAGATTGAAACTATCAGATAGTCACTGACAGAATACCGTAATCACATAAAACATAGTACACCTTTATGTCTGTGTCCCTTAGAATTATTAGAATACAGAAAGACCCTCCCATTGAGAGATCTACACAATTAGCATATGTGAACTATTGATGTTAATCTTTACAAACGGCGCACACAGAATATAGGGACCTTCTCCCTATCAGTACTAACCTAGTTAAGGAATAGTTGCACTGATGTACAACTGATAAACCTGTATACATAAACAGGACAACATTATATGATTGAAGAGTCTAGTAAATGTCCAATCGAATCAACTCTAGGTAATAAAGATAAAAATTCATAACCTGTGTATATAAACAGGAATATATCATTTGATTGGTACAAAACATATACCGCAATTCTGGTAAGGGACGAAATAACTTATTACCAAGTACCATTTATTGAGAAGGTACAATTGATACAAAAATTGTTCAGACTGTCTTTATCATATAACACCAGATATTACATTAACTTGGCCTGGACACACGTTTGGATCACAAGATTCACTTCTGACTGAACAGTACAGTCGCTAATATAAGCAATTTTTATTGAAGGTGTCTAATGGCTAGGTATTCATAGACTCCCAGAATGATCAATCATGATTTGTAGCTTATTATAAGAACAAATATCGGTTTCTTTATAAAACCCACTGTGCAAGACAATGTGTACACCATAAACACGAACTGACAGATATATGTAAGGGAAGGAGAATTGAGACTGAGCATTAACTCAATAGACATAGGATTTACGCAATATTAGCAAGTCAACCCTGTCTCCCCACATTACATTTATTTGATTACAGGTGACGAGAATAAATTCCCCAATTTACTAAATCTTATTTATTAAACATATTTCCATAGGTGATGGCCTCCAATACCTCAGGCCTATATTAAAAATATTTAGCCATCACCTTTATTTAGAAATACCCAACAGAGTGGTTATTTTAATATATGTATGTTTGTGTGTGCGTATTTTAATCAATAAACAAATAAAAGTTATGTTTTAATAACACCCGGATCACACGCCTCTTCAGCCTAGGCATAGAGTGCTAGCTGCATTCTGTCAGTGGATCCTCTATCCACTTCTTTCTTGCTATAGTTCTAATCAATGCAGAGCACCAACCCACAGTTTATAAACATAATCCATTCCACTTGTGGCAAAATTTAAAAGCAACAGGTGGGACGCTAATTGACTTATTATTTGTGGGGACTGCCACAGTAGTGCCATTGTAAACCTTTGTAGTTTTAAATATAATTTAAATCTAACGAAATAAATTAACTCTTATTAACTAAATTATTCCTATTTAAAGCTAAATACTTACCTGTAAAATAAACCCTAATATAGCTACAATATAAATTATAATTATATTATAGCTATTTTAGGATTTATATTTATTTTACAGGTAACTTTGTATTTATTTTAACCAGGTACAATAGCTATTAAATAGTTAAGAACTATTTAATAGCTAAAATAGTTAAAATAATTACAAAATTACCTGTAAAATAAATCCTAACCTAAGTTACAATTAAACCTAACACTACACTATCAATAAATAAATTAAATAAAATACCTACAATTACCTACAATTAAACCTAACACTACACTATCAATACATTAATTAAATACAATACCTACAAATAACTACAATTAAATAAACTAACTAAAGTACAAAAAATAAAAAAGAACTAAGTTACAAAAAATAAAAAAATATTTACAAACATTAGAAAAATATTACAACAATTTTAAACTAATTACACCTACTCTAAGCCCCCTAATGAAATTGCAAAGCCCCCCCAAAATAAAAAAATGCCCTACCCTATTCTAAATTACAAAAGTTCAAAGCTCTTTTACCTTACCAGCCCTGAACAGGGCCCTTTGCGGGGCATGCCCCAAGAAATTCAGCTCTTTTGCCTGTAAAAAAAAACACATACAATACCCCCCCCCCAACATTACAACCCACCACCCACATACCCCTAATCTAACCCAAACCCCCCTTAAATAAACCTATCACTAAGCCCCTGAAGATCTTCCTACCTTATTTTCACCTCACCGGGTATCACCGATCGGTCCTGGCTCCAAAATCTTCATCCAACCCAAGCGGGGGCTGGCGATCCATAATCCTGCGGCTGAAGAGGTCCAGAAGAGGCTCCAAGGTCTTCATCCTATCCGGGAAGAAGAGGCGATCCAGACCGGCAACCATCTTGATCCAAGCGGCATCTTCTATCTTGATCCGATTAGGAATGGCTCCATCGTGAAGACCTCCAGATCAATCTTCTTCCAACGACGTCCAACTGAAGAATGACGGTTCCTTTAAGGGACGTCATCCAAGATGGCGTCCCTCGAATTCCGATTGGCTGATAGGATTCTATCAGCCAATCGGAATTAAGGTAGGAAAATTCTGATTGGCTGATGGAATCAGCCAATCAGAATCAAGTTCAATCCGATTGGCTGATCCGATCAGATTAGGGGTTAATACATTTATTATAGTAGCGCTCAGGTCCGGTCGGCAGATTAGGGGTTAATAAGTGTAGTTAGGTGGAGGCGACGTTGGGAGAGGCAGATTAGGGGTTAATAAATATAATATAGGGGTCGGCGATGTTAGGGCAGCAGATTAGGGGTACATAGGGATAATGTAGGTGGCGGGGGTGTACAGAGCGGCAGATTAGGGGTTAAAAATAATATGCAGGGGTCAGCGATAGTGGGGGCGGCAGATTAAGGGTTAATAAGTGTAAGGTTAGGCGTGTTTAGACTCGGGGTACATGTTAGAGTGTTAGGTGCAGACGTAGGAAGTGTTTCCACATAGAAAACAATGAGGCTGTGTTAGGAGCTGAACGCAGCTTTTTTGCAGGTGTTAGGTTTTTTTCAGCTCAAACAGCCCCATTGTTTTCTATGGGGGAATCGTGCACGAGCACGTTTTTGAAGCTGACCGTGTCCGTAAGCACCGCTGGTATCGAGAGTTGAAGTTGCGGTAAATATGCTATATGCTCCTTTTTTGGAGCCTAACGCAGCCATTCTGTGAACTCGAAATACCAGCGGTATTTAAAAGGTGCGGCCAGAAAAAAGCCAGCTTAGCTAACGCACCCCTTTGGCCGCAGAACTCTAATCTAGGCGTATGTTTTTAAACAATAACATTTCTGAAGTAGATCTTTCATGATTTGGATAGATCATACAATTTTAAAGAACTGTATCATTTACTTCTATTATCAAATTTGCTTCATTATCTTGTTATCCTTTGCTAAAGGAACAACAATGCACTACTGGAAGCTAGCTGAACACATCTAGTTAGCCAATCACAAGATATAAATGTGTGCAGGCACCAATTAACAGCTAGCTCCCACTAGTGTAGGATATTTGCATATTCTTTTTCAACAAGGGTCACCAAGAGGAACAAAGCATATTTAAAAATGAAGTCGCCAATATGAAAACAAGCAACATTAGTGTTTAGTGACTGAATAAGGCATAAAGTTTCCTGATATTTAGCCAGCTACTTCAAACAAATGTCTGTAGACAGAAAGACTGAACTTATTTGTGATCTAGAGACAAGTTTAATAACTGACATAATTGACATGTAATGATGAGAGTAAATTATGTTTTGAAATATCTGCAACAGTATTATGATAATATCTGTGTTATCTATAGTCTACAAAGTCACAGGTACTGCTAGTATTACTGTGGTTTGTGAGTTACATTCATAGTTTAAGGAAATGTTAAATTCTAATTAGAGGTTAGTATATTTTTCCCATGCAAGTTTGATGACCACAATATATTTATGAAAACAGTATTAATCAGCATGGTTTTGTAAGAAATAGATTGCGCCAATCACTTACCATAGAGCCATACAGCCGATTTGTTTTCTTGGGCAGTTACAGCCAACTGATTACCTTGAGAGCAGATGATAACAGTGCTGAGAGCCTGTACTAAAGCTGGGAGCCGTTAATGGACTGACAGTGCTTTAAGACAATGTTTTACTGAATCTATAGTAAGTGCATATGATTGTGTGCTCAATAAATGTTTTGAGATTGTCACCTTGAGTCGTGGTTGCGCTTCTCTGTGCTTATATTTCAGTGTTTTCTTGGCCTGAGTATTCCTTAAAAAAGTGTGGAAGCTGCACCAACGATTTGGTAAAGGGAGGGCTATCCAGCTTAGGAAGCCAAGATTCTACACAAAAGTGAACTACACATACTCCTTGATGCTCATTGGTGTGTTTTTATAATAAGTCTTCACAACCAGGATCTTTTGGGACTCTTCTGGTCTGTATTATAAACTTAAGATACCTATTATTTCGGAACATAAATTGTGATACTGTAGCAGTATTTTATTGTATTATGAAATTTTAAATATTGGTATATAGATATAATATTGCATTTTCAAATTGCACTGCTTTATAAGTGTTTATTTGTGATCCATCTTTCCAGATTACACTTAAATCAATGTAAATATTTGCATAGGAAATTAGCACATCTAGGCAAAAATTCCCGCTTGCTTTTTTCCAGAAATACCTCATATACAATGTTACCAATGCACAAGAGAATTCTGGGTAAGATATGAAAATTAGATATGCAAATTCTCAGTTTTTTTGCTTCAAAATACTGTTTTAACACAGCTATCCTTTTAACAGGATTATTGCAGCAAACCAGAAATCACTCACTAGACAGCCTGTTTCGCTCTTTTTGGAATTTGCATATCTTACCCAGAATTCTCTTGTGCATTGGTAACATTGTATATGAGGTATTTCTGGAAAAAAAGCAAGCGGGGAATCTTGCCTAGATATGCTAATTTCCTATGAAAAAATATTTACATTGATTTAATTTTGAGACATGAAGGATTTTAATTTCAGTTTTTTATCTCCCCCCATAATTTTAATGAATTTTGGTTTAACCTTGAAAATAGCTTTACCAATGGAGCAACCAGAAATCGATCTCCTACTGATGAGTTCCAAAAAGAATGAAACAGGCTGTCTAGTGAGTGATTTCTGGTTTGCTGCAATAATCCTGGTAAAAGGATAGCTGTGTTAAAACAGTATTTTGAAGCAAAAAACTGAGAATTTGCATATCTTACCCAGAATTCTCTTGTGCATTGTTAACATTGTATATGAGGTATTTCTGGGAAAAAGCAAGCGGGGAATCTTGCCTAGATGTGCTAATTTCCTATGCAAATATTTACATTGATTTAAGTGTAATCTGGAAAGATGGATCACAAATAAACACTTATAAAGCAGTGCAATTTGAAAATGCAATATTATATCTATATACCAATAATTAAAATTTCATAATACAATAAAATACTGCTACAGTATCACAATTTATGTTCCGAAATAATAGGTATCTTAAGTTTATAATACAGACCAGAAGAGTCCCAAAAGGTCCTGGTTGTGAAGACTTATTATAAAAACACACTTGTATTAAAACCACCAATGAGCATCAAGGAGTATGTGTAGTTCACTGCCGTGTAGAATGGAGCTGTGTGCAATAGTGTCAGAGTCTTGCATAAAGGGGTGGTAGTTCTTGTCAGAAGACCATGGGTGTGTCTGAGGAGGTTATGGGTGGGTTGTGGGCATGTGTGGTCATGGACACCAAGAGCTTCATTAGTTTTTGTGGGAGGTATCTATCCACTCACTGGGCCTTCGAGGTTCAAACCACTTTTTGGAGGGTTGCGTCAGGACTCCCCTTTAGAGGGTTAGTGTGGTATCAAGCACTAAAGGAGAATATTCCTATTTATAAACACCTTGGGGCCGATTTATTAATGTGCGGGTGAACATGATCCAATGTAGCAGATCATGTCCGCCCCACATCGATAAATGCTGACAGCATACGCTGTCTGCATTTATCATTGCACAAGCATTTTGTGTGAATTGCTTGTGCAATGCCACCACCTGCACATTTGCAGGGTGTGTCAATCATCCCGATCATATCTGATAGGGATGATTGCTGTCCGCCGCATCAGAGGTGCCTGAAGGCTCGAGCGGAAACAGTAGCATACGCTGCTTCTTAAATCAGCCACATTGACTGTCAGAGAAGGCTGAACATTGCAGAGTAATGTGTTGCTGTCCATTCTTTATCAGCTAGATGGTTCAGTATTGTATAAGATATATGAATACCCCCCACCAAAAAAACACTAATTAATATAGATATTTACATATAGAGAGAGATTTATTTTGCTTTTAGTAAACTGCTGACATTTTTTTATGAAAGTTGTAAACTGCGAACACAAATTTTAGTCTAATTAGATAATGATTGTAAACACAATCCTCAGTTAAACATTAGCAATGCAAAAGCCAAGATATTACTAGATATAATAACTTGTATGAAATCGTTTGGTCCTTTTTTTTTAGATTTAAAGTTGTTTTTGTCACTACACTGCCACTTGGTCACTTCAGTATTAAAGGAACATGAAACCCAAAATTATTCTTTCATGATTCAGATAGATCATATAATTAAAAAAAAACTTTCCAATGTACTTCTATTATCTAATTTGCTTAGTTCTCTTGGTATCCTTTGCTGAAAATGATACTTAGGCAGGCTCAGGAGCTGGGAGCCTGCTGCTGATTGGTGGCTGCACATATACATCTATTGTCATTGGCTTAGAGAGCACAAAATTGCACAATATGCAAAGATTTATATATATATATGTGAACTAAGTCAGTTGTAAACCAGGACTTACGTACAACTTCCTCACCAACTTCTTTCCATAGACATCAGAAGGTAACCGGTTATATCTGGCAGTGTATATACACCGTATATGTCCATTAGGAGAGAGGTACCTTAACTTCCTGCCCAAAATGCTGCAACCACTGCAAATCTACTGTCTGACCTGGAGTCCTCTTCACAGTCCGGGGGATGTATCCGTTCACCTAATGGACCGAGAACTTACTTGGTTAGCTATTCCAGCTAATACCCCAACGTGGGCTCCTTCTACACGCTTCCGGATCCAGACGTCACATGTGACACGTAGTCAGGGGGGAATGACAGAGAAACTGCCTGGTTACTGCACAAATCAGGAACAACAACAGTGGTATCCGTAACTGGTGCAAAGTAGCGAAGAACAATGGTGTGGAACCACTGTATAATAAAAGTTAAAAGTCTTTATTTATTTCCAAAAACAATAAAAAACACATGAAAGCATCCCAAGGTGGAAAAATGAGCATAGCCCAAAGCTAACATGTTAGTCATAGCATAAGGTGCAATCGTGGAGGTGTGATTTAAAACAGGTAAAGTGTTCCATTTAACAATTAACAATTTCATTGCCTGGTTGAATGAGGCTTATGTAATATTATAGATTATTATAGACCCCAAACCATTACTTGGATGCACATACAATAGATAAACTTTTACAGATGCAATAATGTGCAAACCATCGGCTAGATTACGAGTTTTGCAGTATGGGTGAAAAAGCAGGATTAAGGCTCATAACTCTGCTTTTTCACTACCGCTGCTATTACGAGTCTTGCAGGTTTAGGGGCACCGCACACTTTTTTGGCCGTAACGCAACTTAATTACCGCAGCTTTCAAAAAGTCAATTTTTCAATGGAATTTCCATAGCGCCGGTATTACGAGTCTGCCTGTCCGGCCAAAAAGTGAGCGGTACACCCTATACCGCCTAGATCGATACCGTAAACTGAAAGTCAGTAGTTATGAGTTTTGCGCTACAAAGCTGTACCATAAAACTCATAACTAAAGTGTTAAAAAGTACACTAACACCCATAAACTACCTATTAACCCTTCCCACATCGCAAACACCAAAATAAAATTATTAACCCCATATCTGCTGCTCCGGACATCGCCGCCACTATAATAAACATATTAACCCCTAAACCACCGCACTCCCGCATCACAAACACTAGTTACATATTATTAACCCCTAATCTGCCGCCCCTAACATTGCCGCCACCTACCTACATTTATTTACCCCTAATCTGCCGCCCCTAGCGTCGCCGCCACTATACTAAATTTATTAACCCTAAACCTAACCCTAACACCCCCTAACTTAAATAAATTAAAATAAATCAAAATAAAACCTACCATCATTACCTAAATGATTCCTATTTAAAATGAAATATTTACCTATAAAATAAACCCTAAGCTAGCTACAATATAACTAATAGTTACATTGTATCTAGCTTGGGTTTTATTTTTATTTCACAGGCAAGTTTGTATTTATTTTAACTAGGTAGAATAGTAACTAAATAGTTATTAACTATTTACTAACTACCTAGCTAAAATAAATACAAATTTACCTGTAAAATAAAACCCAACCTGTCTTACATTAACATTTAACCTTACACTACAATTAAATAAATTACATAAATTGAATACAATTACATAAATTACAACAACAAAAAAACTAAATTACACAAAATAAAAAAAGAAATTATCAGATATTTAAACTAAGTACACCTAATCTAATAGCCCTATCAAAATAAAAAAGCCCCCCCAAAATAAAAAAAAAACCCTAGCCTAAACTAAACTACCAATAGCCCTTAAACGGGCCTTTTGTGGGGCATTGCCCCAAAGAAATCAGCTCTTTTACCTGTAAAAAAAAATATGAACAACCCCCCAATAGTAAAACCCACCACCCACACAACCAACTCCCCAAATAAAATCCTAACTAAAAAAACCTAAGCTCCCTATTGCCCTAAAGAGGGAATTTGGATGGGCATTGCACTTAAAAGGGCATTTAGGTCTTTTTCAAGTGCCCAAACCCTAATCTAAAAATAAAACCCACCCAATAAACCCTTAAAAAAACTAACACTAACCCCCGAAGATTCACTTACAGTTTTGAAGACTGGACATCCATCCTGAAGTCTTCATCCAAGTGGCAAGAAGTCCTCAACGAAGCCGGGAGAAGTCTTCATCCAAGCCGGCAGAAGTGGTCCTCCAGACAGGCAGAAGTCTTCATCCAGACGGCATCTTCTATCTTCATCCATCCGGCACGGAGCGGCTCCATCTTCAAGACATCCGACGCGGAGCATCCTCTTCAATCGATGTCTTCTTGCAGAATGAAGGTTCCTTTAAATGATGGCATTCAAGATGGCGTCCCTTGAATTCCGATTGGTTGATAGAATTCCAATCAGCCAATAGAATGCGAGCTCAATCCTATTTGCTGATTGGACCAGCCAATAGTATTGAAGCTCAATCCTATTGGCTGATTGCATCAGCCAATAGGATTTTTTCACCTTTAATTCCGATTGGCTGATAGAATTCTATCAGCCAATCAGAATTCAAGGGACACCATCTTGGATTATGTCATTTAAAGGAACCTTCATTCTGCAAGAAGATGTTGATTGAAGAGGATGTTCCACGCCAATAGGATTTTTTCACCTTTAATTCCGTTTGGATGATAGAATTTTTTTATTTTGATAGGGTTTAGGATTAGGTGGAATTAGTTTAAATATCTTATAATTTCTTTTTTATTTTGTGTAATTTAGTGTTTGTTTGTTTTTTGTAATTTAGGTAATTGTATTTAATTTATGTAATTTATTTAATTGTAGTGTAAGGTTAGATGTTAGTGTAAGACAGGTTGGGTTTTATTTTACAGGTAAATTTGTATTTATTTTAGCTAGGTAGTTAGTAAATACTATTTAGTTACTATTCTACCTAGTTAAAATAAATACAAACTTGCCTGTAAAATAAAAATAAACCCTAAGCTAGATACAATGTAACTATTAGTTATATTGTAGCTATCTTAGGGTTTATTTTATAGGTAAGTATTTAATTTTAAATAGGAATTATTTAGATAATGATAGTAGGTTTTATTTAGATTTATTTTAATTATATTTAAGTTACGGGGTGTTAGGGTTAGACGTAGGTTTAGGGGTTAATAAATTTAGTATAGTGGCGACAGCGTTGGGGCGGCAGATTGGGGTTAATAAATGTAGGTAGGTGGCGGTGATGTTAGGGGCTGGAAATTAGGGGTTAATAATATTTAACTAGTGTTTGTGATGCGGGGGTGTGGCGGTTTAGGGGTTAATATGTTTATTATAGTGGCGGCGATGTCTGGAGCAGCAGATTAGGGGTTAATAAGTATAAGTTAGGTGTTGGCGTGTCGGGGGCGGCAGATTAGGGGTTAATAAGTGTAAGATTAGGGGTGTTTAGACTCAAGGTTCATGTTAGGGTGTTAGGTGTAAACATAAATTCAGATTCCCCATAGGAATCAATGGGGCTTCGTTACAGAGATTTACACTGCTTTTTTGCAGGTGTTAGGCTTTTTTTCAGCCGGCTCTCCCGATTGGGGAAATCGTGCACGAGCACGTTAAACCAGTTCACCGCAGCTTTCAGCAGCGCTGGTATTGGAGTGCGGTATGGCGCTCACTTTTTGCCTGATAACGCCGGGTTTTTGTAAACCTGTAATACCAGCGCTGTAGGGAAGTGAGCGGTGACAATAACTTGCAAGTTAGCACCACACCACTCATAACGCAAAACTCGTAATCTAGCCGCATGTTAGGAATACAGATTAAACCATAAATATTGTCATTGGCTCACCAATGTGTTCAGATAGATCCCAGTAGTGCTTTTCAACTCCTTGAATAAAGGATACCAAGAGAATGAAGAAAAACTGATAAGAGAAGTAAATTCGAAAGTTACAGATATGGTAATGTTCTGTCTAAATCATAAACATTTTTTTGTGTTTCTTGTCCCTTTAAAGGGACAGTCAACTCAATTTTTTTATTGTTTTAAAGGATAGATAATCCCTTTATTACCCATTCCTCAGTTATATTTAAACACTTTTTATCTCTGTGATTACCTTGTATCTAAGCATCTTCTGACTGCCCCCCTGATCACATGACTTTATCTATTGACTTGCATTTAAGCCAATAAGTGCTGTGTTGTTAGAATCCATTGGCGTCAGCACAATGTTATCTATATGGCTCACATGAACTAGCTTCCCTTGATGTGAAAAGCAAATACAAAAGCATGTGATCATGGGGCTGTCTTTAGGGACTTAGAAACAGACAGAATTTAGAGGTTTAAAGGTTATAAAGCATGTTAATATATACCATGTTTTTTGTGCAAAGCTGAAGAATGGGTTGTAAAGGCATTATCTATCTTTTTAAAACAATAACGCTTAGATTTAGAGTTCTGCGTTAGCCGTCAAAAGCAGCATTAAGGGCTCCTAACGCTGCTTTTTACCGCCCGCTGGTATTTAGAGTCAGGCAGGAAAGGGTCTAACGCTCACTTTCCAGCCGCGACTTTTCCATACCACTGATCCCCTTACGACAATTGCGTATCCTGTCTTTTCAATGGGATCTTCCTAACGCCGGTATTTAGAGTCTTGGCTGAAGTGAGAGGTAGACCCTCTACCGACAAGACTCCAGCCGCAGAAAAAAGTCAGGAGTTAAGAGCTTTCTGGGCTAACGCCGGTTTATAAAGCTCTTAACTACTGTGCTCTAAAGTACACTAACACCCATAAACTACCTATGTACCCCTAAACCGAGTTCCCCCCACATAGCTGCCACTATAATAAATTTTTTAACCCCTAATCTGCCGACCGGCCACCGCCGCCACCTACATTATCCCTATAAACCCCTAATCTGCTGCCCCTAACACCGCCGACACCTACATAATATTTATTAACCCCTAATCTGCCCCCCCCAACGTCGCCGCTACCTACATACACTTATTAACCCCTAATGTGCCGACCGGACCTCGCCGCTACTCTAATAAATGTATTAACCCCTAAACCGCCTCACTACCGCCTCGCAAACCCTATAATAAATTTTATTAACCCCTAATCTGCCCTCCCTAACATCTGCGACACCTAACTTCAAGTTTTAATCCCTAATCTGCCGACCAGACCTCGCCCCTACTATAATAAATGTATTAACCCCTAAAGCTAAGTCTAACCCTAACCCTAAATTAAATATAATTTTAATCTAACTAAATAAATTATTTCTTATTAAATAAATTAATCCTATTTAAAGCTAAATACTTACCTGTAAAATAAACCCTAATATAGCTACAATATAAATATTAAATATATTTTAGCTATTTTAGGATTTATATTTATTTTACAGGCAACTTTGTATTTATTTTAACTAGGTACAATAGCTATTAAATAGTTATTAAAATAATTACAAAATTACCTGTAAAATAAATCCTAACCTAAGTTACAATTAAACCTAACACTACACTTTCAATAAATAAATTAAATTAACTACAATTAAATCATATTAAGTAAATTACAAAAACAAAACAAACACTAAATTACAAAAAAAAAAAAGATTACAAGAATTTTAAACTAATTATACCTACTCTAAGCCCCTAAAAAAATAACAAAGCCCCCCAAAATAAAAAAAACTGCCCTACCCTATTCTAAAATAAAACGTTAACAGCTCTATTACCTTACCAGCCCTTAAAAGGGCTTTTTGCGGGGCATGCCCCAAAGAAATCAGCTCTTTTGCCTGTAAAAAAAACATACAATACCCCCCCAACATTACAACCCACCACCCAATTGGATTGGATCAGCCAATCAGATTGAGCTCGCATTCTATTGGCTTTTCCGATCAGCCAATAGAATGCAAGCTCAATCTGATTGGCTGATTGGATCAGCCAATCCGATTGAACTTGAATCTGATTGGCTGTTTCAATCAGCCAATCAGATTTTTCCTACCTTAATTCCAATTGGCTGATAGAATCCTATCAGCCAATCGGAATTCGAGGGACGCCATCTTGGATGATGTCATTTAAAGGAACCTTCATTCGTCGTTAGTCCGTCGGTGAGGAAGGATGGCTCCACGTCGGCTGCTTCAAGATGGACCTGCTCCGCTCCGGATGGAAGAAGATAGAAGATGCCGCCTGGATGAAGACTTCCGACCCTCTGGAGGACCTCTTCTGGCCGGATAGGATGAAGACTTCGGACCCTCTGGAGGACATCTTCTGGCCGGATAGGATGAAGACTTCGGACCCTCTTCTGGACGGATCGGTGATACCCGGCTGGGTGAATACAAGGTAGGGAGATCTTCAGGGGCTTAGTGTTAGGTTTTTTAAGGGGGGTTTGGGTGGGTTAGAGTAGGGGTATGTGGGTGGTGGGTTGTAATGTTGGATGGGTATTGTATGTTTTTTTACAGGCAAAAGAGCTGATTTCTATGGGGCATGCCCCTCAAAAAGCTCTTTTAAGGGCTTGTAATGTAATAGAGCTGTTAACTTTATTTTAGAATAGGGTAGGGCATTTTTTTTATTTTGGGGGGCTTTGTTATTTTTTAGGGGGCTTAGAGTAGGTGTAATTAGTTTAAAATTCTTGTAATCTTTTTTTTTGTAATTTAGTGGGGTTTTTTTTGTAATTTAGTGTTTGTTTTTTTTGTAATTTAGTGTTTGTTTGTTTTTTGTAATTTAGTTTAGTTGATTTAATTGTAGATAATTGTAGATAGTTTAGTTAATTAATTTATTGATAGTGTAGTGTTAGGTTTAATTGTAACTTAGGTTAGGATTTATTTTACAGGTAATTTTGTAATTATTTTAACTAGGTAGTTATTAAATAGTTAATAACTATTTAATAGCTATTGTACCTAGTTAAAATAAATACAAAGTTGCCTGTAAAATAAATATAAATCCTAAAATAGCTACAATATAATTATTCATTATATTGGAGCTATATTAGGGTTTATTTTACAGGTAAGTATTTAGCTTTAAATAGGATTAATTTATTTAATAAGAGTTAATTTATTTAGTTAGATTAAAATTATATTTAATTTAGGGGGGTGTTAAGGTTAGGGTTAGACTTAGCTTTAGGGGTTAATACATTTATTAGAGTAGCGGCGAGGTCCGGTCGGCAGATTAGGGGTTAATACTTGAAGTTAGGTGTCGGCGATGTTAGGGAGGGCAGATTAGGGGTTAATACTATTTATTATAGGGTTTGTGAGGCGGGAGTGATGCGGTTTAGGAGTTAATACATTTATTATAGTGGCGGCGAGGTCCGGTTGGCAGATTATTGGTTAATAAGTGTAGGTAAGGTAGCGGCGACATTGGGGGGGGGCAGATTAGGGGTTAATAATTATAATATAGGGGTCGGCCGTGTTAGGGGCAGCAGATTAGGGGTACATAGGTATAATGTAGGTGGCGGCGGTGTACGGAGCGGCAGATTAGGGGTTAATAATAATATGCAGGGGTCAGCGATAGCGGGGGGCAGCAGATTAGGAGTTAATAAGTGTAAGGTTAGGGGTGTTTATACTCGGGGTTCATGTTAGGGAAGTGTTTCCCCATAGGAAACAATGGGGCTGCGTTAGGAGCTTAACGCTGCTTTTTTGCAGGTGTTAGGTTTTTTTGCAGCTCAAACTGCCCCATTGTTTCCTATGGGGGAATCGTGCACGAGCACGTTTTTCAAGCTGGCCACTACCGTAAGCAACTCTGGTATTGAGAGTTGAAGTGGCGGTAAATATGCCTCTATGATCTAAATACCAGCGTTATTTAAAAGGTGCGGGGGGAAAAAAAACACGCGTAGCTAACGCATCCCTTTGGCCGCAAAACTCTAAATCTAGCCGTAACAATTTTTGTGTTGACTGTCCCTTTAAATAAGCAATAACATATTTTTTTCAGCTGTTGTGATTTAGGCTACATTTATCCCTTCAGACCTGTGACATTACTCACCCTTTTTCTAAAGCACTTTTTAGATTTTTGCACATCAAATGTAGTGTTTTCTATGACTTACTCACACAAATGTGTTGCTTTCTTCAGCCGATCATGCACTTAAGCTTGCAGATATTCCTCAAAATGGCAAAAAGCCGACCCTAAAAAAAGAAATATGATTTTATTTTTGTAAAGTACATGGTAAACAGCAGTGTATGAGTCATTCTTTTCTAAACTTTGCAAGCAAGTACTTTAAAGCAGACTTTTGCATTAGACTTTCCAAAATAAGATGATTTAGCATTGTACATCTATGTTTCCCAATACAAATTGTATTCATGTGCCATTGACTTGCATGATTAAGCACTTTATGTAGAAAACAAGTCAAAGTAAAATGGCTTAACATGCATTCAGCTAGATTTCGAGTTTTGAGCGCTACAGAGAAATTAAAGAATGCAACAAAAGTTACATTATTTAACTTTCTATAGCGCTGCCCTTACAAGTTTTCAAACATACACCTTTTGTGTGCGATATGGTTACGTTGAGCTTCATACCGCACCCGAAACAAGCTCTGTGTTTGACGTGCTCATGCATGATTTCCCTATAGACATCAATGGGGAGAACCAGCAAAAATGTAAGCTAACACCTGCGATCGCGGAAACAAAAGTTCCGTAACGCAACCCCATTGATGTCTATGGGGAAATAAAAATACTGTTTAAACCTAACACCCTAGCATAAACCCTACGTCTAAACACCCCTAATCTGCTGCCCCAACATTGTTGATGCCTGCCTACAGTTATTAACCCCTAATCTGCCGTTCCCGATATCGCCGCTACCGAAATAAAATTATTAATCCCTAATCTGCCGCTCCCAATATCGACGCCACTATACTACATTTATTAACCCCTAAACCGCCAACATCGCAACAAGCTAAATTAAACTATATTAACCCCTAAACCTAACCCTAACATAACCCTAACCCTAATGTAACCTTAAACCTAACGTAACCCTAAACCTAACCCTAACACCCCCTAACTTTAACATAATAAAAATACAGCTAAATTAAATTTACAATTTTTAACTAAATAAACCTATTAACCCCTAAACCACCAGCCCCCCACATTGCAACAAGCTAAATTAAACTAAATTAAACCCTAACCCTAAACCTAACCCTAAACCTACCCCCCTAACTTTAACATAATTAAATTAGATCTAAATTAAATTTACAATTATTAACTAAATAAACCTATTAACCCCTAAACTGCCAGCACCCCCACATCGCAACAAGCTAAATTAAACTATATTAACCCCTAACCCTAAACCTACCCCCCTAACTTTAACATAATTAAATTAGATCTAAATTAAATTTACAATTATTAACTAAATAATTTCTATTTAAAATGAAATTTATGCATACCTGATAAATTTATTTATTTCTTGACACGGTGAGTCCACAAATCATCTAATTACTATTGAGATATAAACCTCCTGGGGTTTATAACAACAACAAAAATACCCTGTCATCAAAAACTGGGCGTGCTGTGGACTCTCCATGTCAAGAAAGAAAGAAATTTATCAGGTAAGTATAAATTTTGTTTTCTTTCTAATGACACGGTGAGTCCACAGATCATCTAATTACTATTGGGAATCAATACCCAATCTAGAGAACACAGATGATAAGGGAGGGACAAGACAAGGAACCCAAACAGAAGGCACCACTGCTTGAAGAATCTTTCTCCCAAAGGAAGCCTCAGCCGAGGCAAAAGTATCAAACTTATAGAATTTTGAAAAAGTGTGTAGAGAGGACCAAGTTGCAGCCTTGCAAATCTGTTCCACAGAAGCTTCATTTTTGAATGCCCAGGAAGAGGAAACAGCTCTCGTAGAATGAGCCATAACCTTCTCAGGAGGCTGCTGTCCAGCAGTTTCATAGGTGAAGCGAATTATACTCTTCAGCCACAAAGAAAGAGAAGTAGCCGTAGCTTTCTGCTCCTTACGTTTCCCAGAGAAAACTACAAACAGAGCAGAAGACTGACGAAAATCCTTAGTCGCCTGTAAATAGAATTTCAAAGCACGAACCACATCTAGGTTGTGCAGAAGACGTTCCTTATGAGAAGAAGGATTAGGACATAAAGAAGGAACAGCAATCTCCTGATTAATGTTCTGATCTGAAACTTCTTTAGGAAGAAAATCTAATTTAGTATGTAAAACAACTTTATCCGAATGAAAAATAAGGTACAGAGACTCATACTGTAAAGCCGAGAGCTCAGAGACTCTACGAGCAGAAGAAATAGCAACAAGAAACAAAACCTTCCACGATAACAACTTAATATCTAAGGAATGTATAGGCTCAAACAGAGCCTGCTGAAGGACCTTAAGCACAATATTAAGACTCCAGGGCGAAGTAACAGGTTTGAACGTGGGCCTGATTCTGACCAAGGCCTGACAGAACGATTGAACATCTGGAACCTCTGCCAGACATTTATGTAACAAAATAGACAAGGCAGAAATCTGAACCTTCAAGGAACTTGCCGATAAAATCCTTCTCCAAACCTTCTTGGAGAAAAGATAAAATCCTAGGAATCTGAACTCTAGTCCAAGAGTAGCCTTTGGATTCACACCAATACAGATATTTTCACCATATCTTATGGTAAATTTTCCTGGTAACAGACTTGCGAGCCTGAATCATGGTCTCAATGACCGAATCCAGAAAAAACACGCTTAGATAAAATTAAGCGTTCAATCTCCAAGCAGTCAGCTTCAGAGAAACTAGATTTTGATGAAGGAAGGGCCCTTGAAGTAGAAGCTCCTTCCTTAGAGGAAGCTTCCAAGGTAGGAGAGATGACATCTCCACTAGGTCTACATACCAAATCCTGCAATGCCACGCCAGAGCAATGAGAATCACTGATGCTCTCTCTTGCTTGAACCAAGCAATGACTCAAGGAAGGAGAGCGAATGGAGGAAATAGGTATGCAAGACTGAAATTCCAAGGAACTGCAAGAGCATCTATCAGACCCACCTGAGGGTCCCTGGACCTCAACCCGTACCTCAGAAAATCTGCTTCCTAATTGTCCACTCCTGGAATGCGGATTGCAGATAGACAACAGTTGTGGGTCTCTGCCCACTGAATAATCTTGGACACCTCTTTCATGGCCAAAGAACTCAGAGTTCCACCCTGATTGTTGATGTAAGCTACTGAGGTTATGATGTACGACTGAAATCTGATAAACCGGGCAGAAGCTAACTGAAGCCAGGTCAGAAGAGCATTGAAGATTGCTCTTAGCTCTAGAATGTTTATGGGAAGAACAGATTCTTCCTGAGTCCATGTCCCCTGAGCCCTTAGGAGGCCACAGACTGCTCCCGCTGGCCTCTGTTGTCACTATCACCCAGGTAGGTCTGCGAAAACAGGTTCCCTGGGAGAGATGATCCTGAGACAACCACCAAAGAAGAGAATCTCTTGTCATCTGATCCAAATGAATTTGCAGAGACAGATACGCATAATCCCCGCTCCACTGCCTGAGCATGCATAATTGCAGAGGTCTGAGATGGAAACAAGCAAAAGGAATAATATCCATGGCGGCTACCATCAGACCTATTACCTCCATACATTGAGCCACTGATGGCTGAGGAGAGGACTGAAGAGACAGACAAGAATTGAAAATCTTGGATTTTCTGACCTCTGTCAGAAATATCTTCATTAGAACTGAATCCATTATGGTTCCCAAGAAGACTACCCTTGTAGATGGAATTAAGGAACTCTTTTCCAGATTAACCTTCCAACCGTAAGAACGCAGGAAGGATAAAAGCATCTCTATGTGGGAGATTGCTAGTTCAAAGGACTAGGCCTGAACCAGAATGTCTTTAAGATAAGGCGCCACTGCAATACTCTGTAACCGGAGCACTGCCAACAGAGATCCCAGAACCTTTGAAAAAATTATGGGAGCTGTAGCAAATCCGAAGGGAAGAGCCACAAACTGAAAGTATTTGTGGAGAAAGGCAAATCTCAGAAACTTGTGATGATCCCTGTGAATGGGATCCTTTAAATCTACTGTTGTCATAAATTGACCCTCTTGAACTAAAGGAAGAATGAAACGAATAGTTTCCATTTTGAAGGATGGTACTCTGAGGAATTTGTTTAGACTCTTGAGATCCAAGATTGGTCTGAAGGTTCCCTCTTTCTTGGGAACCACAAACAGATTGGAGTAAAATCCCAGACTCTGCACTGGAACAGGAACTATAACCCCGATTTCAGATAGATCCCTAACACAACGTAAGAGCGCCTCTCTTTTTATCTGGTCGGCAGATAATCTTGAGAGAAGAAATCTGCCCCTGGTGGAAAGGTCTTGAATTTTAGTTTGTATCCTTGGGACACAATGTCTATCGTCCAAGGATGGGAACATCCCGAACCCAAGCCTGAGCGAAAAAGGAAAGTCTGCCCCCCACAAGATTCGGTCCTGGATCAGGGGCAGATCCTTCATGCTGACTTTGATTCATTAGTGGGCTTCTTGGATTGCTTTCCCTTATTTCAAGATTGGTTGGGTCTCCAGGCAGGTTTGACTGTTCCTGTTTTGTATAGGGAGAAGAAGGTTTACCCTTGAAGTTTCGAAAGGAACAAAAATTACTCTGAAGTCCCTTCTGTTTATTGAGGGAAGCATCAGAAATAAAAGAATTAGCCAATTTAAGAGCCTTGATCCTGTCCTGGATCTCTTCAAGGGGAGTGTCTGTTTGAATGGAATCAGACAGCGCATCAAACCAGTATGCCGCGGCACTACAAACGGTAGCAAAACACACTGCAGGTTACCATTGTAACCACTGGTGAACATACATTTTCTTAAGAAAACCCTCCAGTTTCGATCCATAGGATCCTTAAAAGAACAGCTATCCTCTATGGGAACAGTGGTTCTTTTAGCTAAAGTGGAAATTGCCCTTTCCACCTTGGGGACCGTTTGTCAAGACTCCTTAATAGAGTCATCAATGAGAAACATCTTCTTAAAAATAGAAGAAGGAGAAAAACCTTTCTCCGTTCCTTAACAATAATTTCTGTAGCCTGATCTGGTACGGGAAAACATTCCAGCATGGAAGGTACATCATAGTACTTGTTAAGTTTGCTAGATTTTTTAGGGTTGACAACGACAGTAGTGTCAGAGTCATCCAGAGTAGCCAAAACCTCCTTGAGTAGTAAATGGAGGTGCTCTAGCTTAAACCTGAAGGATACAACTTCAGCATCAGAGGAAGGAATTAGACTGTCAGAATCTGAGATCTCACCCTCAGACGCTACCGAAGAAGCCTCCCCATCAGATCTATGAGAGGGAATAATCGGAATAGCCATGACCGAGTCAGACACCTTACACACTGATCATTTAGACTTCCTCTTGCGCTTTCCCTGTAGCATAGAAAAAGCAGACAATGCATCAGAAACTGCAGAATACTTGAGAGAAACAATTTCTAGAAAGGAGACCCCAGCCAGAGCTTGAGAGGAAGCGCAGGGCACTGAATTAATGGGTACTAAAATTTGGGACACCTGAGGAGAAAAATGAGGCATATTTTGAACATTGTCAGAAGACTCCTGGACAGCATCCGTCTTAGACAATATTGGCTCAAAAAGTCTATCCTTAAAATTTTAAGTTCTCTCAACACATAAGGAACAAAATGGAATTGGTGGTTCAATATTAGCATTCAAACATAAAGGACATCTGTAATCTATAACAGAGTCTTTGTCTATCTTAACAGAATAAATATAAATAATCAAATAATTAAATTATGAACAAATTTGAGAAAGGAACCGTTACTGTCTCTTTAAATTTTAAAAAGAAACTGCTTTATTTTTGATGCAATGCAAAAAAGAAACTGCTTTATTTTTTGAATTAAAACAAAAATGTTACTGCTTTATTTTTCAAGATATGTGAAATTCTTAAATTCAAAATGGAGCTGTTTCAGAAATGTCAGGCTAGCAAATAACCGTTTGATTTGAAAAACGTTAAGATGCAGATTTCTCTCCTCCATATACAGGAAGTGAGAGAAAAATAAGTGTGCAACAGATACATTTTTATCTCACACAAGCCCTAATAAAACCACCAAAATGAGCCAAGTTCTCCTCAAGTCCCCAGTGCCTGCAAAACTGCCATACATAATCCCCTAATAATAGTAAAGTGCCATGTCTTTTCCTTAAAGCTGCTTAAGAAAATAAATTAGCACTTACCTCAATAAATCTGCCTGGCAGCAAGGCAGCTCACTAGGTTTGGAGAGGTCCTTTCCCTCACATTGACCTGTGGAAAATAATAATAAGGGCAGCAACTTTTATTTAAATATGAGGGAGGCGCAGTGAGAATTATGTCCCACAAGTTCCCTTTACTTAAAAGTCACCAATGCTCTACTGAAGAGACTGAAATGGACTACAGCTACACCCTGTAGTAAAAACAGTACATACTTGTACTGCAAATAAAATAATACAATCTTGATTGAAGAATCTTTCCAGCACCTAACTTTTCCTCTTCCTTACTCTAACATAGGCAAAGAGAATGACTGGGGTTAGAGGGAAGGGAGGTGATATTTAACAGCTTTGCTGTGGTGCACTTTGCCGCCTCCTGCTGGCCAGGAGGTGAATATCCCAATAGTAATTAGATGATCTGTGGACTCACCGTGTCATTAGAAAGAAAACTAAATACAGTACATACTTACTTGTGAAATAAAACCTAAGCTAGATACAATATAACTAATAGTTATATTGTATCTAGCTTAGGTTTTATTTTTATTTCGCAGGTAAGTTTGTATTTATTTTAACTAGGTAGACTAGTTAGTTAATAGTTATTAACTATTTACCAACTACCTAGTTAAAATAAATACAATCTTACCTGTGAAATAAAACCTAACCTGCCTCACACTAAAACCTAGCATTACAAAAAATAAAAAAACCTACCATTACAATAAATAAAAAAACTACCATTAAAAAAAAATCAAACGAAATTATAAAAAATAAAGATTAATCTTATTCTAATACCCTTAAAAAAACACCCCCAAAATAAAAACCCTACTCTAGAATAAACTACCAAGGGCCCTTAAACAGTGCCTTTGGGGGGGGGGGCCTTAAAAGGGCCTTTTGCAGGGCATTGCCCTGAGATAAACAGCTCTTTTACTCCAAAAAAATACAACCCCCCCTAACACTATACAAACCACCACCCCCAAAACTACCAAGGGCCCTTAAAAGGGCCTTTTGTAGGGCATTGCCCTGAGATAAACAGTTATTTTACTCCAAAAAAATACAAACACCCCCTAACACTATACAAACCCCCACCCCCAAACTGCCAAGGGCCCTTAAAAGTGCCTTTTGGGGGGCCCTTAAAAGGGCCTTTTGTAGGGCATTGCCCTGAGATAAATAGCTCTTTTGCTAAAAAAAAAAAATACCCCCTAAAAATATACATTACACAAAATAACAAATAAATTATCAAAAATAAAAAAAATATTCATATTCTAATACCCAGAAAAAAAACCACTCCAAAATAAAATACCTAATCTAGAATAAACTACCAATAGCCCTGGATGAAGACTTCTTGCCACCTGGATGAGGACTTCGCCAGCTGGATGAAGGTAGAAGAAGCCGTCTGGATGAAGACTTCTTGCTGCATGGATGATGACTTCGCCGGCTGGATGGATCCTTGAAGCAGGACTTCAACAACTGTAAGTGGATCGTCGGGGGTTAGTGTTAGGTTTTTTTAAGGGGTTTTTGGGTGTTTTTTTTTTTTAGATTAGGATTTGGGCAATGTAAAAGAGCTAAATGCCTTTTTAAGGGCAATGCCCATACAAATGCCCTTTTCAGGGCAATTGTTAGCTTAGGTTATTTTAGTTTTTTATTTCGGGGGTTGGTTGGGTGTTGGGTTTTACTGTTGGGTGGGTTGTATTTTATTTACAGGTAAAAGAGCTGATACTTTGGCCATTGGTAGTTTATTGTAGGCTAGGTTTTTTTTATTTATTTATTTTTATTTTTTTTAATTCTTTTTTATTTTTGATAATTTGTTTGTTATTTTTCGTAATTTAGTTAGTTTTTATTTTTTGTAATTAGATAAGTTAGTAGTGTTAGGATTTTTTATTGGTAGTTTAGTTTTATTTAATTGGTAGTTAGTTTATTTTTAGTTTAATAATTATATTAATTTAATTGTTAATTTAAAAAAAAATATTTTTAATTTGATAGGTAAGTTTTAATTTAAGATAGGGAAATTGTAATTTTAATATAAAATTAGGGGGTCGGTAGGTTTAGGGGTTACTAGTTTATATTATTTTATTTTGTTGTGGGGGGGCTTTCGGTTTAGGGGTTAATAGTTTATTTTAGTATATTTTGTTGTGGGGGGCTTGTGGATTAGGGGTTAATAGGTTTATTATAGCGGCGGTGTGGGCGGACGACTGATTAGGGGTTAATAATATTTAAATAGTGTTTGCAATGTGGGAGGGTGGCGTATTAGGGGTTAATACGTTTATTATAGTGGCGACAATGTCGGGAAGCAGCGGAATAGGGGTTAATACATTTTTTTAGTGGCGGCGATGTTGGAAGCGGCAGATTAGAGGTTAATGAGTATATTATATTTGCAGGATGGCCTCGGTTTAGGGGTTAATAGGTAGATTATGGGTGTTTAGTGTACTTTGTAGCAGTTTAGTTATGAGTTTAAGTTACAGCTTTGTAGCGTAACACTCATAACTAGTGACTTTAGATGGCGGTACAGATTTAGTCGTTTTGGCTGTAACTCGTAATACCGGCGCTATGGGAATCCCATGAAAAAACGTAATTTATACGTGTGCGGGACTGACATTGCGGTACAGGCTAAAAGCTCAGCGGTACAGCTATACCGACAAGACTTGTAATAGCTGCAGTGCTGTTTTAACGCTGAAAATGCCATATTTTCAGTTTTAAAAGCCGCAACGCAAAACTTGTAATCTAGCTGTATGTCAGATATTTTTATAACCATATAAAGATCAGATTTTAGAGAATGATAAATCACTATTTTATTATTAGGGTAATTAAATGACAAAGACATGAAACCCTTGTTTAAACAATAACCATAACCTTTTTCAAATAAGGGATCCTTATATTACAAATCTCTAGAATACTGTATACAACATTTTACATTGTATTTTAACCCCCAAAAACATTGGCAATATTGCTTGCTAGTTAGTTTCCATTGCTTTTCTAAAGATGAGGGGACACCACTTTCACCCCATTTTTAAATGATAGGTCCCTGTAGGTGATGTTTGAGCAAGAATGCTCTTACACCTCTGTGATTATGTTTCATGTATTTGTCGATCTTTATCTTGAGTGTATTTGCCACCATATTATTCTAATAAGCAAGGCTTCTGATGGATGCTCTACAATTTGGACCGGCCCCTATTTCTCAAGAGGCGGCTCTCTTAGGTTTGGTTTTTATGAGGGAGATAGGAGTCCCAATGGTGCATTGCTCCGTATTTAATACAATTTTGTGGTGAAGGGTATTTCTGCAATTATGGCCTTCATCTGCAACTTCCAGAGGCCATAATCCCTTTTGATAAAAGTAGTCAATATGCCTCTTGCTATAGGGGGTCCCTTGCACCTCTAAACTATGGACATCATTTCCTCCCTCTAGAACACTTCTGTATGTGATGTTCATGGTCACTATTTCTACCTTGACCAAGAGGGTCATGTACCCTCTCATTTAAAAAGGGACTTTTAATGTTGTTGTTTCTTTTTTTTTAAAAAAAAGAAGGCTCTCCACTGTTGATTGCCTGCACCAATAGACATCATGGAGCGGTCTGAAAGGGGAGTAGGTTCTTATGAAGCCCTTTTCTATTACCTGCCATAATGTAAAAAAGCAGTCACATATAAATATTACATTTCTTATGTTTAAATGGCAAATTCATACCCAAACATACACCAATTTATAGTAAAAAAGCAATCTTTAAACTAAGACCATTTAATCAGTAAAGATAGATACAACACCTTGAGACTATGGCCCAACAATATAAAGCCCTCCACTCAGATGAGATCATCTAAAATGATCCACCAGCACTGTGAGATCCCTCACAAGTATCTAGAAAGGCAAATTTTGCTATATTTCTCTAAGGAGTTTTCCCTGCATTTCTGGATGAGGAGAGTCAAGCTCAGTACAATATAGCACTGCATGACATGAGAGTTTTGTTACATTTACACTTTGTGCTTTGTATTTTATATTACTTAAAACTACAAGTTTTGTCCTTTATTCTGAATAAAGCAGTGTATCTAGGATTGTACTTTTACAAATTCTGATTATGCTTTGAAAGTTTCTGTGTAACGTTAACAAATTAGTATTATACTGTCATATGCTTATTTGTCTGTGCCCTGTGAATGCTGATACTACTTCCCCTGGTCTTGGCATCCCATGTGGAGGGACACCGAGACTCGGCTTCTGCACTGATGCTGCAACTTCCCCTAGGTGTGCGTGGCTTTAAAGAAGACATTTCCTAATTACTGGAATTCCCTCCTGGTTGCAGTTCCTTTAAAAACTAACTCAGCCCATCACTCGCGGCTGAGTTATTGCCTTACCTACTTTGTTCATGGAGTTTGGCAAACTTCCCTTGTACCTGCAAATGTACTCCTGGTTCCTGAAAGACAAACATACATACCTTGCACCTGCATATGCTCATCTGATTCCTGAAAGCCAAACATACTTACCTTGCACCTGCATATGCTCACTTGGTTCCAAAAAGTAAAGTATACTTCATTTATACCTGCGTATGCTCCCCTTGTTTCAGAGACCAAGCATACTTACCTGATACATGTGTATGATCACCTTGTTCTGAAAGCCAGCTGTGTATCCTGTGCCTGCTGAGGATTCTGTGTTTTCTATACCAGTGACAGCTTTCCTCAAACCACCTGTGCCTGCTCTATTTGCTTGGTATCCTATGACAGTCTCACCAACAGTGCCCGCTGGGTATTTTGTGCCTGATGAGTATTCTGTATCTGCTATACCAGTGTCAGTTGTGCCTGCTGTACCTACTTGGAATCTTTGACAGTCTCACCAACAGTACCTGCTGGGTATCCTGCGCCTGCAGAGTATCTTTTGTCTGTTATACTGCTGACAGCTTTCCTCCAAACAGCTGTACCTGCTATACCTATCTGGTATTCTGTGACAGTCTCACCCTCTACTGAACAATTCAAGCATCAGTGTCCACTGGACTTGGTTACTGCAACCTTCTTAAGTATTCTGAACCTTGTATTGGACTGCATTGGGCCTATGTTCAAACTTGCTGTTTCTGTGATCTTCAATTTGAACTACCAACTGTTCTTTTGCTTATTATTCAGTAAAGCTTTTAAAAGACTTATGTTGTTCCGCATATCTGTTCCTGCATTCTGAGTTCCACACACCCTAATTCCCTCAAACATACTTTGTATATTTCTATGTATCTTTCACAAATTGCATTCCCTGGGCTAAACAGAGCAGATCCCAGGGTGTGTCTGAATCTCTATCACAACTCTCATGATATAATCTATGAATTTTACCCCTGAAGGTCTCACAGATTTATCACACCAGCTGCATGTAGGTGAAGTTTGTTCAACATTCACAATGCACATATTTAACTGTCATAAAAGTAATGTGTACTAAAGTAGAAGCATTTGTAGCGAAAACATTTCAGTTTAATTTGTATTTTCTGCAAACTGAGAATTTATATCAGTGTCAGGTTCTCCCCTGCAAAACTTAATCTCCCTGCAAGATTCTTTATCCCAGGGAGCTTCGTTACTTTCTATAGGAGGCAGCTCTCATTCCTCCCAGGACCTTCTCCTTTAGTATTTTTTTTTCTTTAAATTTTGTTGGTGCATTGAATATATATATATATATATCTATATATATATATATATATATATATATATAAACAGTCCAGAGATAGTGCACTCTCATCTATGATAGCAACTGCTAGGGTGCCAGACAGGTTAATATACAGAAAGCAATGAGACAGCACTCACTGGTCCTTTTGTACATTACAAAAGGACCAGTGAGCGCTATCTTATTGCTTCCTGTATGTTGTTTTATTATTATTATTTTTTTAATATAATAATATTTTATTCTGAGTGAAGAACAAGGTTATTTAAATTATTACTTAACGCACCTTCTGCTTTAATGCACTTGGCTTAGCACACCTTCTGGTTAGCGCTCGAGCGAAATCCAAAACAGGCTTTGCAACCTCCAGATGTAAGAGCACTTGATGCTTTTGCTTGAGCTAAAACTTTTACTTTCAACTTGTAATATGAGTGCAAGAATAGAAGCACTATTGCTATAACTTAAGCAGTGGTAGCCCTCAATAGTGCTAATATTTTTACATTCCCCTTGTAATCTAGCCTTAAATATTTTTAATACACACACACACAATGGACTCCATTTATGGAGCTTTAATATGAGTTTCGAAGCTCCGTTTGCTGCAGGTTCACATGAGCGAGCCTGCAGCCAAGAGCAGTGGTCATCAGACTTAATCTGCTATGCCACCTGTTTTGTGGCATATGTCAATCCCTCCGGACTTTTTCAACTGGGGAGATTGACAGCTCCTGCTTGTGTGTGATTGGTTGTGCAAGAGCAGGGGGCGGGAATGCACACTTCAATTGGTGTGCAATGATAAATGTGGGCAGCGTATTACTGCCCGCCAGATGAGATGCTGGGTGGACAGAATTAAGGATGTAGACCCCTGTCCGCCCGGACCTTAATAAATCTGCCCTAATCTATAAATTCTAACTATTTAAAATGTTACAAATATTTAAGGTTAAAGTTGTTTATTTTTATTTTGAAGATAACAACTTTATTGATGGATAGTGACATATCTTACAAGCATCCTATGATATAAAAGGCCAAGTGTGTTTGTCAGTAGAGACAGCACGAGGACAAACAGACCTGACCCTCAACACACTGACATGGCATCTGGTCCTGGGTCGACCGTGTGTGATGGGGGTGGGGCCATGCATGACAGGATGGGGCAGGATGGGACATGGGTGGGGCCAAATGTGACGTTGGTGTGACCAGGCATGATGTGGGCGGGGCCGTGCGGACAGGAGAGAGAAATCTCAAAAGAGGGGGATAGAGAGAGAGCAAAAGAGGGGGGATAGAGAGAGAGGGAAAGAGACAGCAAAAGAGAGGGGGAGGGAGAGCAAAAGAAAGGAGAGAGAGAGCAAAATAGGGGAGATAGAGAGAGCAAAAAAAGGGAGACAGCAAAAGAGAGGGGGAGAAAGGGGAGAGAGAGCAAAAGAGAGGGGAGAGAGAGCAAAAGAGAGGGGGATAGCGAGAGAGCCAAAGAGGGGATGATAGAGAAAGCAAAACAGGGGGGGAAAGAGAGAGCAAAAGAGAGGGGGAGGGATAGCAAAAGAAAGGGGAGAGAGAGCAAAATAGGAGAGATAGAGTGAGCAAAAGAGAGGGAGAGAGACAGCAAAAGAGAGGGGGAGAAAGTGGAGAGAGAGAGAAAAAGAGAGGGGAAAGAAAGAAAAAAGAGAGGGGAAGAGCTCAAAAGAGGGGCGAGAGAGAGCGCAAAAGAGAGGGGGGAAAAGAGAGGAGGGGAGAGAGAGAGCAAAAGAGAGGGGGAGAGAGAGAGCAAAAGAGAGGGGGCGGGCGCAAAAGAGAGGGGAGAGAGAGTGCAAAAGATAGGGGGGAAAGAGAGGGGGGAGAGAGAGCAAAAGAGAGGGGAGAGAGAGAGCAAAAGAAAGAGGGGGAGAGAGAGCATAAGAGAGGGGGGAGAGAGAGCAAAAGAGAGAGGGAGAGAAAGATCAAAAGAGAGGGGGAGAGAGACAGCAAAAGAGAGGGGAGAAATAGAGCAAAAGAAAGGGGAGAGAGATAGAGCAAAAGAGGGGGGATAGAGAGAGCAAAAGAGGGGGGATAGAGAGAGCAAAATAGGGGGGATAGAGAGAGCAAAAGAGAGGGGGAGAGAGAGCATTAGAGAGGGGGGAGAGAGAGAGCAAAAGAGAGGGGGAGTGAAAGAGCAAAAGAGAGGGGGAGAGAGACAGCAAAAGAGAGGGGAGAAAGAGAGCAAAAGAAGGGAAAAAGAGAAGAGGGGGGATACAGAGAGCAAAAGAGGGGGTATGGAGAGAGCAAAAGAGAGGGGGGAGAGAGAGAGCAAAAGAGGAGGGATAGAGAGACAGCAAAAGAAAGGGAGAGAGACATCAAAAGAGAGGTGGGGAGAGAGTAAAAGAAAGGGGGGAGAGAGAAAGATAAAGAGTGGGGATAGAGAGAGCAAAAGAGAGGGGGAGAGAGAGCAAAAGAGAGGGGAGAGAGACATCAAAAGAGAGGGGGAGAGCAAAAGAAAGGGGGGAGAGAGCAAAAGAGGGGGGATAAAGAGAGCAAAAGAGAGGGAGAGAGACAGCAAAAGAGAGGGGGAGAGAGAGTAAAAGAGAGGGGGAGGGAGAGATAGAGCAAAAGAGAGGGGGAGAAAGAGAGGGAGGAGAGCGCAAAGGAGAGGGAGGAAAAGAGAGGGGGAGAGAGAGCAGAAGAGAGGGGGGAAGAGAGAGCAAAAGAGAGGGGCCAGAGTGAGCAAAAGAGAGGGGGAATAGAGAGAGAGAGCAAGGGGTGGAACCGCTGTACTGCAAAAAATGTACACAGGCTTTAGAACTAGTAACAAATAAAGAATTCATTCAATTCAGGAGAATCTGTTTAACAAAAGGAAAAAAAAAAAAAAATTTTATAAATGTCCTCTCTTAGATGCAACAAACAAGGGAGTTTGCAGTTAGGTCAATTAAGGGGAAAAAACCTACCCAAGGCAATGTTTATTCTTTATAAAGTTTTAAATATTTTTTCAGAACACATACATGTTTGACATGAGGAATTCAGGGCACAGGCATATTAAAATGAATCCAGTTTACAGCATACATACAAAAAGAAAAATGTTTGATATAATCAGGTACTGCTTACTGGCTTATGAGTTCCTGAAATTATTCATGACTGTAACAATCTGACTAAACCAGCTAATATAACCAGTTTTGCTGCTTTTTAAAGTCAGCTTCTCAGTAAACAGTCAAACTGTAACACAGCACATTGATGGTACCGTTAAGATCAGACTTGCTTACCAAATTTGGTTAAAACAGAAGCTCATGAACAGCAGTGTTTAATAACAGATTTTGCTTCCCAGATAGGTAAAATGATTAATACCCTTTTATAATGTATTATCATAACAGGCATGACTTTTACATTGAGCAGTGCTGAAAGGTATTACTTTCTACATCTTTGTGAACTCACACAATAAACATTTTGTATAAAGTTAATCCTACCAGCTTTATTATTTTCTGTACTGATTTTGCATATACAATTGTCTTCTGAACAAGGAGGATACATTAGCAGCATTCTAAAATAGAAATGTAAATTTGCAGTTTTATAAGGGTAGCTTGTGTCTGTTATATCTTAAAGGGACATAATACTCATATGCTAAATCACTTGAAACTGATGCAGTATAACTGTAATTCTGACAGGAAAATATCACCTGAGCATCTCTGTGTAAAAAAGGAAGATATTTTGCCTAACAATCTCCTCAGCTCAGCAGAGTAAGTTCTGTGTAAAAAATTATAATTCAGCTGCTGCCAGCTGCAGGTAAAAAAAAAAAAAAAAAATCAAGAAATGAGCAGCAGCCAATCAGCATCAACAGTGCTGAGGTCGTGAACTCTTTTACTGTGATCTCATAAGATTTGACTTAACTCTCATGAGATTTCATAGTAAACTTCCTTAAACTGAATAGGGAAATAACATGAGAATGCACAAGGCTTAATCACTTAGCTGTCCCAGGAGAGACATACTGATATGCTGCTTAGAAGTCCTTTACAATGGGATGTGGCTACTGAGGAATTTTTGAGGTAAAATATCTTTCTTTTTTACATAGAGATGTTCAGGTGATATTTTCTAGTCAGCTTTTTACAGCTATGCTGCATAACTTTCAAGTGTTTGGGTATCATGGCCCTTTAAGGCTGTGTGTTCATGCATGTGCACTTATGTGGATATAGAATTATTTCCACAGTACACCATAAACTCGGGCTGTCCAACCTAAAGCACCAGGGGGGTCACAATGTAGCCCTACACTACTTTTATCTGCTTTCCCATTCCACTCCAGGACCTCCTCCTATTTGCATCACACAAGGATTTTCTAGTCTGCAATAGATGCATTCTATTATTATTTAAATACCCTCCAACATTTCCAGAATGCAACCTAGGACTGGGAGGCCAAGGCTAAGTGATGGAGACCTGTGAGCGATCTGTGGGCAGAGTACCTGTAGAGGTAGATTTATTGGTGTTCCATGGGCAGGTCTAAGAGGTCATGAGCACATAAACTAAAAGCATCATTATTTTAACCCACATGGATAAGCATGTTTTTATTCTTTATTTAATTTAATTGAAGCAAATGAGATTGCTTAAAGCAATACTTTTTGACGTATAAGCAAAAAAAAAAAAGCTAGGAGTCGATATGCAAGTTTTCTGAATGAGCTCTTTCACATAACTATTAAAGTGTGATCTGAGCCTATGAACTTTTAACATGCTGGTCAGGTGCTGTACCCATTGAACTACCTAGTCCTAAGATCTCAATAAGTTTCTTAACAGTTCTACAATTTATAAGGAAATCACATAGCAAGGCTAATCATCATAGACAGAATAAATTTGAAACAAAATATAAATTCCAAACAAACAAGTAAGAGATCTTTAGAGGTCGCACTTAATCTTACAACCGTGTGTAATAGTCCACTATAACACTCTCCTCCACTCTGGTGTAAGTGCTGTGATTTACTCTCCAATCCCAGGCTCCTCCTCTTTAAACAAAAAGCCAATCCATCTAAAACAATACAAATAGAAAGAAGGCAACTTCTTGGTGCAGTACAGTTGCACTCAAGTTGGCATATAATAGTATTAAAAAGTACTCACAAGCTTGGAGCCACCCAGTTGTGCTTAGTAGCACATGCTAGGAACTCCCAGTGTCCATGCTACCTGCTTATTGGAAGGTGATTTATTCAAATGATGTTATTAGAAACAATTTCAAAAGTTAAAAATTGCTTATTAAAGGGACAGTCTACACCAGAATTTTTATTGTTTTAAAAGATAGATAATCCCTATGTTACTTATTCCCCAGTTTTGCATAACGAACACAGTTATATTAATATACTTTTAACCTCTGGGATTATTTTGTATCTAAGCCTCTGCAAACTGCCCCTTTATTTCAGTTCTTTTGACAGACTTGCAGTTTAGCCAATCAGTGCCTGCTCCCAGATAACTTCACGTGCACAAGCACAGTGTTATCTATACAAAATACATGAACTAACACCCTCTAGTGGTGAAAAACTGTTAAAATGCATTCTGACAGACTTGCAGACAAGCACAGTGTTATCTATACAAAATACATGAACTAACACCCTCTAGTGGTGAAAAACTGTTAAAATGCATTCTGACAGACTTACAGTTTAGCCAATCAGTGCCTGCTCCCAGATAACTTCACGTGCACAAGCACAGTGTTATCTATACAAAATACATGAACTAACACCCTCTAGTGGTGAAAAACTGTTAAAATGCATTCTGAAAAGAGGTGGCCTTCAAGGTGTAAGAAATTAGCATATGAACCTCCTAGGTTAAGCTTTCAACTAAGAATACCAAGAGAACAAAGCAAAATTGCGTCTAGATTTAGAGTTTGGCGTTAGCCGTCAAAACCAGCATTAGAAACTCCTAACGCTAGTTTTGGGCTACCGCTGGTATTTAGAGTCAGTCAGGTAAGGGTCTAACGCTCACTTTCCAGCCATGACTTTTCCATACCGCAGATCCCCCTACGCCATTTGCGTATCCTATCTTTTCAATGAGATTTTTCTAACGCCGGTATTTAGAGTCTTGGCTGAAGTGAGCGTTAGAAATCTAACGACAAAACTCCAGCCGCAGAAAAAAGTCAGTAGTTAACAGCTTTCTGGGCTAACGCCGGTTCATAAAGCTCTTAACTACTGTGCTCTAAAGTACACTAACACCCATAAACTACCTATGTACCCCTAAACCGAGGTCCCCCCACATCGCCGCCACTCTATTAAAAATGTATAACCCCTAATCTGCCGATCGCACACCGCCGCCACCTACGTTATCCCTATGTACCCCTAATCTGCTGCCCCTATCACCGCCGACCCCTATATTATATTTATTAACCCCTAATCTGCCCCCTACAACGTCGCCGCCAGCTACCTACAATTATTAACCCCTAATCTGCCGACCGGACCTCACCGCTACTATAATAAAGTTATTAACCCCTAATCCGCCTCACTCCCGCCTCAATAACCCTATAATAAATAGTATTAACCCCTAATCTGCCCTCCCTAACATCACCGACACTTAACTTCAAGTATTAACCCCTAATATGCCGACCGGACCTCGCCGCTACTCTAATAAATTTATTAACCCCTAAAGCTAAGTCTAACCCTAACCCTAACACCCCCCTAAGTTAAATATAATTTAAATCTAACGAAATAAATTAACTCTTATTAAATAAATTATTCCTATTTAAAGCTAAATACTTACCTGTAAAATAAACCCTAATATAGCTACAATATAAATAATAATTATATTGTAGCTATTTTAGGATTAATATTTATTTTACAGGCAACTTTGTATTTATTTTAACAAGGTAATATAGCTATTAAATAGTTATTTACTATTTAATAGCTACCTAGTTAAAATAATTACAAAATTACCTGTAAAATAAATCCTAACCTAAGTTACAATTAAACCTAACACTACACTATCAATAAATTAATTAAATAAAATACCTTCAATTATCTACAATTAAACCTAACACTACACTTTTACCTTACCAGCCCTTAAAAGGGCCTTTTGTGGGGCATACCCCAAAGAAAACTGCTCTTTTGCCTGTAAAAGAAAAATACAACCCCCCCCAACATTAAAACCCACCACCCACATACCCCTAATCTAACCCAAACCCCCCTTAAAAAAACCTAACACTACCCCCTGAAGATCATCCTACCTTGAGTCGTCTTCACTCAGCCAATCAGATTTAGCTCGCATTCTATTGGCTGTGTCAGGGATTCTTAGCTCAGTATCCCCTGCAAGCAGAATAGATTAAATTTAATATAAGGACCACAACTGCAGCAATATCATGTTGGGAAGTGTATCGTAGTGAGCCTGAGAAGGCGGGGGCAATTTGGACAGAAAGTTATCCAGCAATACACTTCACATTGATATGAGGCAGTGGAGGTAAATAGATGAGACTAGTGAGTGGATAACTCTACTCAGTATTATACCCCTTTGCCTGCAAAGGCTAATAGTAGAAATAATAGAAATTACAGGTAGCTGAAAAACTGAGCTAACCCTCACTTGTTTATAGATAGCAGGAATAATAATGTATGACTTAGTATCATCTATAACTGGCTTAACTGATATGAGAATTACTCCTTAACTAATAGTTTGAGGCTTTAAATTATACAAGACATTTTGGTCAGAACCAGAGCAAGATTGCAGTTTGTAAAACCAGTTTGGCACAGAGGGTTTTATAACAGTCGCTTTGTACAAGATGCGTTAATTAACTTACCGATTAAGTTGTAAAGAAGTTGGTGCTTTGTGCGCTTTGTGCGCTTACAAGTTACTCGCCTCTGTGTAGTGACAGTGCTCTTCCTAGCTTCAGTATCTCAGCTGAGATTCGGTCGGCGCGTGCTTCCGTTGGCGTGTGACGTCACCGCTTAGTCCGGGGGCTGTGTCCTGTGATGTGTGAATGGGCGGTTAGGCAGGAATCCTGAGTGGGTGTTTCCCAGAGAGAGGTTGCTTGCTTCAGGAATAATGAAGCAATGAGTGTTTGCTGAAAGACTGTTTTATAGCAAGTATATAATGGAGGTGTGTTAAAAAGGAAGTGATAAGCCAGTAATAGTTAAAGGGGCAGAGAGAGCAGTCAAGCAAGGGAAGCGTGACATGACCCGCCCCCCAAGGATCAACTCCGGTGATCGGGAGAAGGACGGTCAGGATGTCTGCTGTGGAATCAATTGACCAACCGAGGGGCAGAGAGGTTGGTTGCCGGCTCCCAAGAATCCTCAGAGTCAGGGTAACCCTTCCAGTGTACCAGATACTGGAGTTGGCCACGTAGTCGGCGTGAATCCAGTACTTCCTGAACATCATATTCCATGGATCATTCGGGAATCTGAGGGGTGACAGGGTCAACAGGTTGATGTTGTCTGAGTTGTTTGTATGGTTTGAGTAGAGAGACGTGGAAAGTGGGATGAGACTTCATAGTGGCAGGTAGGTTCAGAGTAACCGCATTGGGGTTAATCACCTTCGTAATCGGAAAAGGCCCGATGTAGGCAGAGGATAATTTCTTCGAGGGGATCGGGAGATGCAGATTACGGGTGGATAACCAGACATAATCCGCAACCACATAAGATGGAGACGGAACCCTTTTTTTATCGTACTGATGCTTGTAACGGTTCTTCGCTAATTCAATATTCCGTTTCACTAAGGAGAAGGTTTCTGAAATCGTATTAAGAAGTTCGTTTACCACTGGGGATGTTTGGTCAGATGAGGAATCCCATTCAAAGGTTGGATGAAAACCGTAGTTGGTGAAGAATGGGGTGCACTTGGTAGAGGAGTGTACAGAGTTATTGAAAGCAAATTCAGCGTAGGGGAGAAGAGTGGCCCAATCATCCTGTCTTGCAGATACAAAACACCTTAAATATTGTTCTAACCACTGGTTTGTTTGTTCCGTCTGACCATTGGTTTGAGGATGGAAAGAGGTGCTGAGTCGTCTAGTGATGTGAAGGGAATGGCAGAGTTGTTTCCAGAATCTACTAGTGAATTGGCTACCTCTGTCAGAGGGAGTCCATGTAGTTTAAAAACATGGGTGAAAACCAAGGAGACAGTTTCGGAAGTGGTAGGTAGTTTATGGAATGGGATGAATTGTGCCATCTTACTGAACAGGTCAACTACTACCAATATAGTGTTGAACTTTTGTGAATTTGGGAGGTCAACAATTAAGTCCATGGCAATGTCAGTCCATGGCCTGAGCGGAGTAGGCAAAGGAAGTAAGTACCCGGTTGGAGAGATCTTTCCTGTCTTGGTTATTGTACAGGTCTTGCAGGTTTGAACGTAGCGAGCTGTGTCTGTTAACAGAGAGGGCCACCAAAAAAACCTATGAACCAAATCCTGGGTCTTTTGTATTCCCAAATGTCCAGCAAAGTGAGAATCGTGTAAAGTTTGAAGCACAGTTGATCTAAGTGAAGGTGGTACATAGACTCGTTGTTGATGATAGTATAATCCATCCTGATGCTTGGTCAAGACATGTAGAGGTTTTTGGTTGTCAGAGAGTTGTTCTGTCTTAAAACGGTTGGTTTGTTCAGTGGTTAAGGCCAAGAACCTGTCTACTGGTATCAGAGAAGATTCCATGAGGGGAGTTTGGGGGTCAAATAGTTGTCTGGACAAAGCGTCAGCTTTTTTGTTCTTGTGCGCTGGTCGGTATGTGATGAAATAGTTGAATCTGGACAAGAACAGATTCCAGCGAACTTGCCGAGAGCTAAGAGTGCGGTTTGTCTTTAAATATTCGAGGTTCTTATGGTCTGTGTAGATGAGTATAGGGATGGAGGTTCCTTCCAGTAGATGTCTCCAATGTTCTAAGGAACTTTTGATGGCTAGTAACTCCTTATCCCCTATTGGATAGTTGGTTTCAGCACTGGTTAAAAGGCGTGAGAAGTAGGCCACTGGATGTAGAGGTTCAGTAGTCGTGGTCCTCTGTGAGAGGATGGCTCCAAGGGCGAAGTTGGAAGCGTCCACTTCTAATACGTATTGCAGCGTCGGATTTGGGTAGCGTAGAATAGGTGCTGTGGTAAAGGCAGATTTCAGATATTCGAAAATTGCTTGTAGTTGTTCATTCCAAACAAACCGATGAGATGCCTTAGTTAGATTAGTTAGTGGTCTGGTCAGGTCAGCGAAGTTCTTGATAAACTTCCGGTAAAAGTTTGCGAATCCCATGAATCTCTGGATGTCTTTCTTATTTTTTGGAACTGGCCAATTTATTATGGATGTGATTTTGTCATTCTCCATCTCGATACCGGTGGGTGTTATATTATAACCCAAGAATTTTATTTCTTGGGTGTGGAAAGTACATTTTTCGAGTTTGACATATAACGAGTTATCTCGTAGTCGAGTCAGGACTAATGTAACATGTTTAATATGTTCTTGGAGGCTAGAAGAGTATATGAGGATATCATCTAAATAGATGACCAAAAAGAGATTCAGATAGTCCTTGAAGATATCGTTAATGAAGTACTGAAAGGTTGCAGGGGCAATGCACAAGTTAAATGGCATGACAGTGTACTCAAACAAGCCATATCTTGTTCGGAATGCAGTTAACCACTCATGACCCTCCTTGATTCGTACCAAGTTGTATGCCCCTCTGAGATCAAGCTTGGTATAAATAGTGGCGCCTTTTAGCCTGTCAATGAGTTGAGGAATCAGAGGTAGGGGATAACGGTTTTTAATAGTGCGTTTGTTTAGTTCTCTATAGTCTATTATGGGTCTCAAGGATTGATCTTTATTCCTGACGAAAAAGATCCCAGCTCCAGCAGGGGAGGTGGAGGGACGTATAAAACCCTTCTGTAAATTCTCCCTTAAATAAGTTTTGAGTTGTTCTAGTTCTGGATCTGATAGAGGAAAAACATGCCCATAGGGGATGTCAGCACCAGGATGTAAATCGATAGGACAATCATACTTCCTGTGAGGAGGTAGATTGGTAGACTCTTTCTTGTCAAAAACATCAGAAAAGGAGGCATATTCAGTAGGAACTTGACCAGCAGTATCCAACAGTAATTGTTCCTGGTGCAGACACGTATTAATGCAGAAAGTGGAATTGAACGTGACTTGTGAGGTGGACCAAATTATTGTTGGATCATGCTGTTTAAACCAGGTTATGCCTAATATAATCGGATACATGGGGGATGGAATGACATCAAAAGTAACAAACTCAGTATGTAATGACTGTGTGGTAATCCGTATGGGAATGGTATGGTACCTAATAGGGCCTGAGGTAATCTCTTTCCCATCAACAAAACGAAGGAGACTGGGTGTGTTTTTAGTTATCAGTGGTATTTTATTGTTAACAGCAAACAAGTGATCTATATAATTGTGGCTTGCACCGGAGTCCAGAATTGCCTCAGAGTGGAGTCTGTGGTGTTCCCACTGTAAAAGAATAGGAAGGTTGCAATGATTAGAATGCAGTTGTTTTGCAGATAAACAAAGATGTGAAATTCTTTGCTTACCCTTCCTATGTTGCAACTGTAGACAGTCTTTTACTGCGTGATCTAAGCCGCCACAGTACATGCAGAGGTCCAGGGTTTTTCTCCTCAGCTTTTCTTGTGGGGTAAGAGGACCCCTAATGAATCCTAATTCCATCGGAGTCTCTGCAGCCCTAGAAGAAGGCTTTTGAGGCTGACTGAAAGGTGTGAGAAGTGTGGAGTGTTTAGGAGTAGTGTCATGGTGGGCTCTTTCTGTGCGTCTCTCCCTGATCCTTCTGTCTAAAGTGATGCTAATGTCTATGAGCTTCTCTAAGGAGTCTGGGAGTGGCTGCCTAGCTAACTCATCCTTGAGGGTTTCAGAAAGTCCGAGCCTAAACTGATTTCTCAAAGAAAGGTCATTCCATTGGGTGTCTGGTGACCACTTTTTGAATTCAGCGATATAGTCTTCCACTGGCCTTTTATTCTGGCGCAGGGATCTCATTGCAGTCTCAGCTGATAACTGCTTGTATGGATCATCGTAGACCTGACCCATAGCCTTAAAGAATTGCTCCAAAGAATATAAAATGGGGTCATTTGTCTCAAAGAACAGGTTTGCCCATATGCGGGGTTCCCCTCGCAGATAGGATATAGTTGTGAGCACCTTTAAGTGATCATTTATATAGGTTTTGGGTTTCAATTGAAAAGAAAGAAAACAAGAATTTCTAAACTCCCTGAACTCTATTCTTTGTCCACTAAAGGTTTGTGGTGGATTTGGTTGTGGTTCATGTGAAGAGTGTATTAATTTCAAGCTGTCAAATTTCTCATTAATATATAGTCTTAATGAGGTGCTGTCAGCTTGTAAGGCAGTAAGGCCTTTAGAAAGATTTTCCACTGTTTTTGTGAGTGCCTCTACATGAGCTACGAGGGCTGCTGGGTCCATCCTGGCTTCGTTATTATTGTCAGGGATTCTTAGCTCAGTATCCCCTGCAAGCAGAATAGATTAAATTTAATACAGGGAGTGCAGAATTATTAGGCAAGTTGTATTTTTGAGGATTAATTTTATTATTGAACAACAACCATGTTCTCAATGAACCCAAAAAATTAATTAATATCAAAGCTGAATAGTTTTGGAAGTAGTTTTTAGTTTGTTTTTAGTTATAGCTATTTTAGGGGGATATCTGTGTGTGCAGGTGACTATTACTGTGCATAATTATTAGGCAACTTAACAAAAAACAAATATATACCCATTTCAATTATTTATTTTTACCAGTGAAACCAATATAACATCTCAACATTCACAAATATACATTTCTGACATTCAAAAACAAAACAAAAACAAATCAGTGACCAATATAGCCACCTTTCTTTGCAAGGACACTCAAAAGCCTGCCATCCATGGATTCTGTCAGTGTTTTGATCTGTTCACCATCAACATTGCGTGCAGCAGCAACCACAGCCTCCCAGACACTGTTCAGAGAGGTGTACTGTTTTCCCTCCTTGTAAATCTCACATTTGATGATGGACCACAGGTTCTCAATGGGGTTCAGATCAGGTGAACAAGGAGGCCATGTCATTAGATTTTCTTCTTTTATACCCTTTCTTGCCAGCCACGCTGTGGAGTACTTGGACGCGTGTGATGGAGCATTGTCCTGCATGAAAATCATGTTTTTCTTGAAGGATGCAGACTTCTTCCTGTACCACTGCTTGAAGAAGGTGTCTTCCAGAAACTGGCAGTAGGACTGGGAGTTGAGCTTGACTCCATCCTCAACCCGAAAAGGCCCCACAAGCTCATCGTTGATGATACCAGCCCAAACCAGTACTCCACCTCCACCTTGCTGGTGTCTGAGTCGGACTGGAGCTCTCTGCCCTTTACCAATCCAGCCACGGGCCCATCCATCTGGCCCATCAAGACTCACTCTCATTTCATCAGTCCATAAAATCTTAAAAAAATCAGTCTTGAGATATTTCTTGGCCCAGTCTTGACGTTTCAGCTTGTGTGTCTTGTTCAGTGGTGGTCGTCTTTCAGCCTTTCTTACCTTGGCCATGTCTCTGAGTATTGCACACCTTGTGCTTTTGGGCACTCCAGTGATGTTGCAGCTCTGAAATATGGCCAAACTGGTGGCAAGTGGCATCTTGGCAGCTGCACGCTTGACTTTTCTCAGTTCATGGGCAGTTATTTTGCGCCTTGGTTTTTCCACACGCTTCTTGTGACCCTGTTGACTATTTTGAATGAAACGCTTGATTGTTCGATGATCACGCTTCAGAAGCTTTGCAATTTTAGGAGTGCTGCATCCCTCTGCAAGATATCTCACTATTTTTGACTTTTATGAGCCTGTCAAGTCCTTCTTTTGACCCATTTTGCCAAAGGAAAGGAAGTTGCCTAATAATTATGCACACCTGATATATGGTGTTGATGTCATTAGACCACACCCCTTCTCATTACAGAGATGCACATCACCTAATATGCTTAATTGGTAGTAGACTTTCGAGCCTATACAGCTTGGAGTAAGACAACATGCATAAAGAGGATGATGTGGTCAAAATACTAATTTGCCTAATAATTCTGCACTCCCTGTGTAAGGACCACAACTGCAGCAATATCGTGTTGGGAAGTGTATCGTAGTGAGCCTGAGAAGGCGGGGGCAATTTGGACAGAAAGTTATCCAGCAATACACTTCACATTGATATGAGGCAGTGGAGGTAAATAGATGAGACTAGTGAGTGGATAACTCTACTCAGTATTATACCCCTTTGCCTGCAAAGGCTAATAGTAGAAATAATAGAAATTACAGGTAGCTGAAAAACTGAGCTAACCCTCACTTGTTTATAGATAGCAGGAATAATAATGTATGACTTAGTATCATCTATAACTGGCTTAACTGATATGAGAATTACTCCTTAACTAATAGTTTGAGGCTTTAAATTATACAAGGCATTTTGGTCAGAACCAAAGCAAGATTGCAGTTTGTAAAACCAGTTTGGCACAGAGGGTTTTATAACAGTCGCTTTGTACAAGATGCGGTAATTAACTTACCGATTAAGTTGTAAAGAAGTTGGTGCTTTGTGCGCTTTGTGCGCTTACAAGTTAGTCGCCTCTGTGTAGTGACAGTGCTCTTCCTAGCTTCAATATCTCAGCTGCGATTCGGTAGGCGCGCGCTTTCGTTGGCGTGTGACGTCACCGCTTAGTCCGGGGGCTGTGTCCTGTGATGTGTGAATGGGCGGTTAGGCAGGAATCCTTAGTGGGTGTTTCCCAGAGATAAGTTGCTTGCTTCAGGAATAACGAAGCAATGAGTGTTTGCTGAAAGACTGTTTTATAGCAAGTCTATAACGGAGGTGTGTTAAAAAGGAAGTGATAAGCCAGTAATAGTTAAAGGGGCAGAGAGAGAGCAGTCAAGCAAGGGAAGCGTGACAGGCTGATCGGAACAGCCAATAGAATGCGAGCTCAATCTGATTGGCTGATTGGATCAGCCAATCGGATTGAACTTGAATCTGATTGGCTGATTCCATCAGCCAATCAGAATTTTCCTACCTTAATTCCAATTGGCTGATAGAATCCTATCAGCCAATCGGAATTCGAGGGACGCCATCTTGGATGACGTCCCTTAAAGGAGCCTTCATTCATCGGTAGTCCGTCGGGCCAGCAGGATGTTCCGCGTCGGAGGTCTGCAAGATGGATCCTGAAGAAAGAAGATTGAAGACCCCGCTTGGAAGATGACATCGCCCGGATGGAAAACTTCTTCAGCGCCATATGGAGGATCACTTCATCGGATGGAAGACTTCTTCAGCGCCCCTTGGAGGATCACTTCTGCCGCTCCGGATCTCCTCTTCAGTTCCGTTGGTGGCTCAGCTGAGTGAAGACAACTCAAGGTAGGATGATCTTCAGGGGGATAGTGTTAGGTTTTTTTAAGGGGGGTTTGGGTTAGATTAGGGGTATGTGGGTGGTGGGTTTTAATGTTGGGGGGGTTGTATTTTTCTTTTACAGGCAAAAGGGCAGTTTTCTTTGGGGTATGCCCCACAAAAGGCCCTTTTAAGGGCTGGTAAGGTAAAAGAGCTTTGAAATGTTTTAATTTAGAATAGGGTAGGGCATTTTTTTATTTTGGAGGGCTTTGTTATTTTATTAGGGGGCTTAGATTAGGTGTAATTAGCTTAAAATTGTTGTAATATTTTTTAAATGTTTGTAATTTTTTTTTTTTTTTTTTTTGTAACTTATCTTTTTTATTTTTTGTACTTTAGTTAGTTTATGTAATTGTATTTAATTGTAGTTATTTGTAGTTAATTTATTTAATTAATTTAATGATAGTGTAGTGTTAGCTTTAATTGTAACTTAGGTTAGGATTTATTTTACAGGTAATTTGTATTTCTTTTAGCTAGGTAGTTATTAAATAGTTAATAACTATTTAATAACTATTCTAACTAGCTAAAATAAATACAAAGTTACCTGTAAAATAAATATAAATCCTAAAATAGCTACAATGTAATTATTAATTATATTGTAGCTATCTTAATGTTTATTTTACAGGTAAGTATTTAGTTTTAAATAGGAATAATTTATTAAAGTATAGTGTAGTGTTAGGTGTAATTGTAACTTAGGTTAGATTTTATTTTACAGGTAAAGTTCTCTTTATTTTAGCTAGGTAGCTATTAAATAGTTAATAACTATTTAATAGCTATTGTACCTAGTTAAAATAAATTGAAATTTGCCTGTAAAATAAAAATAAATCCTAAGATAGCTACAATATAATTATTATTTATATTGTAGCTATATTAGGGTTTATTTTACAGGTAAGTATTTAGCTTTAAATAGGAATAATTTATTTAATAAGAGTTAATTTATTTAGTTAGATTTAAATTATATTTAATTTAAGGGGGTGTTAGGGTTAGGGTTAGACTTAGCTTTAGGGGTTAATAAATTTATTAGAGTAGCGGTGAGGTCTGGTCGGCATATTAGGGGTTAATACTTGAAGTTAGGTGTCTGTGATGTTAGGGAGGGCAGATTAGGGGTTAATACTATTTATTATAGGGTTATTGAGGCGGGAGTGAGGCGGATTAGGGGTTAATAACTTTATTATAGTAGCGGCGAGGTCCGGTCAGCAGATTAGGGGTTAATAATTGTAGGTAGCTGGCGGCGACGTTGGGGGCGGCAGATTAGGGGTTAATAAATATAATATAGGGGTCGGCGATGTTAGGGGCAGCAGATTAGGGGTTCATAGGGATAACGTAGGTTGCGGCGGTGTACGGAGCGGCAGATTAGGGGTTAAAAAAAATATGCAGGGGTCAGCGATAGCGGGGGCGGCAGATTAGAGGTTAATAAGTGTAAGGTTAAGGGTGTTTAGACTCGGGGTTCATGTTAGGGTGTTAGGTGCAGACTTAGGAAGTGTTTCCCCATAGGAAACAATGGAGCTGCGTTAGGAGCTGAACGCTGCTTTTTTGCAGGTGTTAGTTTTTTTTTCAGCTCAAAATGCCCCATTGTTTTCTATGGGGGAATCGTGCACGAGCACGTTTTTGAAGCTGGCCGCGTCTGTAAACACCGCTGGTATTGAGAGTTGCAGTGGCGGTAAATTATGCTATACGCTACCTTTTTGGAGCCTAACGCAGCCCTTCTGTGAACTCTAAATACCAGCGGTATTTAAAAGGTGCGGGGGGGGGGGAAAGCCAGCGTTAGATACGCGGGTCGTTACCGACAAAACTCTAAATCTAGCCGTTGGTGATAAAAGTAAATTGGAAAATTGTTTCAAATGACATGCTCTATCTGAATCATGAAAGTTTATTTTGGCCTAGACTGTCCCTTTAAATGTTGCAACATCATAAACCAAAGGAGCAGATACATTCTCTCCTTTGACAGAATTGCAAATGTATCTATTTATATAGTTTTAGACAGAATAAATTTGTTTACTGTTAGTGTTAATATGGTCATAATATTTTGACACTTGTTTTGTTAATTTACTGCAAAATGATGTCCCTTTAAGAACTCATTTTTTTAATGCAGAGCTTATGCAATGTAGGAAAATCAAAATTAAACTTTCACGATTCAGATACAGAGGCCTATTTATCAAGCCGTCAACCGCAAATACGCTAGAATTCCGCAGCATAATTGTGGCGAGTCTGATTCCCCTTAGTTATCAAAGCCTACAGACCGTCAAAAGTCGAAATTTGTGACGTAACATACGATCCGCCGGTCTCAGTCTGACACAGATCGATGCTTACGTCACTACAGATGTTCCGAATGCAAATTTGGCACTATCTGACTACTTTTGCAAGTTAACAAATTCCTAGCAGGTACGCTCGCCACTGTTCCGGCCCAGCGTACCTGGTTTTCAATCTGCCGCCCTGGAGGTTATGTTTGCTGCTGCCCGATATCCCATTGATTCCTATGGGAGAATAAAAGTTACGTTTACACCGAACACCCTAACATGTACCCCGAGTCTAAACAACCCTAATCAGCCGCTCCTACACCACCGCCACCTATATTATACTTATTAACCCCTATTCTACTGTCCCGACACCGCCGCCGCCTACATTATACTTATTTAACACCTAAATAAAAGTTATTAACCCCTAATCTGCCGCCCCCTACACTGCCGCCACCTACATTATACTTATTAACCCCTATTCTGCCATCCCAACACCGCCGTCACCTACATAAAGTTATTAACCCCTATCCCGCCACTCCCGGAGCCCACCGCAACTAAATAAATGTATTAACCCTTAAACCCCTGGCCTTCCACATCACTACCACTTACTAAACCTATTAACCCCTAAACCACCAGCCCACCACATAGTCATAAAATAAATTAACCTATTAAACCCTAAACCTAACAACCCACTAACTTTATATGAAATATTACCTCATTCCTATCTAATAATAAATTTAAACTTACCTTTAAAATTAAATTAAACTATATTAAACTATTAATTAACCTACCCTAACTATTATACTAAAATTACATTAAACTATATTAAACTAATAATTAACCTACCCTAACTATTAGACTAAAATTACATTAAACTATAACTAATAATTAATCTACCCTAACTATTAGACTAAATTACATTAAACTACAAATTAACTATATTATGTATTTTAAAACCTAACCCTACTCAAATAATTTAAATCTACACTAAAAAATTACCAAGTTACAAAAAATAACAAACACTAAGTTACAAAAAAAATAAACACTAAATTACACAAAATAAAAAATAAATTATCAAAGATTTAAACTAATTACACCTAATATAAGGCCCCTCTGCAAATAAAAAAGCCCCCCAAAATAACCCCCCCCCAGCCTACAATAAACTACAAATAGCCCTTAAAAGGGGCTTTTGCGGGGCATTGCCCCAAAGAAATCAGCTCTTTTAACTGTAAAAAAAATACAAACAACCCCCAACAGTAAAACCCACCACCCACACAACCAAACCCCAAATAAAAGCCTAACTAAAAAAAACTAAGCTCCCCCTTGCCCGGAAAAGGGCATTTGTATGGGCATTGCCCTTAAAAGGGTATTTAGCTCTATTGCAGCCCAAACCCTAATCTAAAAATAAAACCCACCCAATACAACCTTACAAAATCCTAAAACTAGCCAACTAACTATTGCAATCAGCCAATAGGATTGAGGTTTCATCCGATTGGCTGATCCAATCAGCCAATAGAATGCAAGCTCAATCCTATTGGCTGTCGCTGATTGGGGTGAAAAACGGTTAAAATGCATTCTGAAAAGAGGTGGCCTTCAAGGTGTAAGAAATTAGCATATGAACCTCCTAGGTTAAGCTTTCAACTAAGAATACCAAGAGAACAAAGCAAAATTGGTGATAAAAGTAAATTGGAAAATTGTTTAAAATGACATGCTCTATCTTAATCATGAAAGTTTATTTTGGCCTAGACTGTCCCTTTAAATGTTGCAACATCATAAACCAAAGGAGCAGATACATTCTCTCCTTTGACAGCATTGCAAATGTATCTATTTATATAGTTTTAGACAGAATAAATTTGTTTACTGTTAGTGTTAATATGGTCATAATATTTTTACACTTGTTTTGTTAATTTACTGCAAAATGATGTCCCTTTAAGAACTCATTTTTTTTAATGCAGAGCTTATGCAATGTAGGAAAATCAAAATTAAACTTTCACGATTCAGATACAGAGGCCTATATATCAAGCCGTCAACCGCAAATACGCTATAATTCCGCAGCATAATTGTGGCGAGTCTGATTCCCCTTAGTTATCAAAGCCTACAGACCGGCAAAAGTAGAAATTTGTGACGTAACATACGATCCGCCGGTCTCAGTCTGACACAGATCGATGCTTACGTCACTACAGATGTTCCGAATGCAAATTTGGCACTATCTGACTACTTTTGCAAGTTAACCAATTCCTAGCAGGTACGCTTGCAACTGTTCCAGCCCAGCGTACCTGGTTTTCAATCTGCCGCCCCGGAGGTTATGTTTGCTGCTGCCCGATATCCCATTGAGTCCTATGGGAGAATAAAAGTTACGTTTACACCGAACACCATAACATGCACCTCGAGTCTAAACACCCCTAATCAGCCGCCCGTACACCGCCGCCACCTACATTATACTTATTAACCCATATTCCACCGTCCCGACACCGCCGCCACCTACATAATACTTATTTAACACCTAAATAAAAGTTATTAACCCCTAATCTGCTGCCCCCTACACTGCCGCCACCTACATTATACTTATTAACCCCTATTCTGCCATCCCAACACCGCCGTCACCTACATAAAGTTATTAACCCCTATCCCGCCGCTCCCAGAGCCCACCGCAACTAAATAAATGTATTAACCCCTAAACCCCTGTCCTTCCACATCACTACCACTTACTAAACCTATTAACCCCTAAACCACCAGCCCACCACAAAGTCATAAAATAAATTAACCTATTAAACCCTAAACCTAACAGCCCACTAACTTTATATGAAATATTACCTCATTCCTATCTTATAATAAATTTAAACTTACCTTTAAAATTAAATTAAACTATATTAAACTATTAATTAACCTACCCTAACTATTATACTAAAATTACATTAAACTATATTAAACTAATAATTAACCTACCCTAACTATTAGACTAAAATTATATTAAACTATAACTAATAATTAATCTATCCTAACTATTAGACTAAATTACATTAAACTACAAATTAACTATATTATGTATTTTAAAACCTAACCCTACTCAAATTATTTAAATCTACACTAAAAAATTACTAAGTTACAAAAAACTAACAACTAAGTTACAAAAAATAACAAACACTAAGTTACAAAACAAAATAAACACTAAATTACACAAAATAAAAAATAAATTATTGCAGCCCAAACCCTAATCTAAAAATAAAACCCACCCAATACAACCTTACAAAATTCCAGAACTAGCCAACTAACTGTTGCAATCAGCCAATAGGATTGAGCTTTCATCCAATTGGCTGATCCAATCAGCCAATAGAATGCAAGCTCAATCCTATTGGCTGATTGGATCAGCCAATAGGATGAAAGCTCAATCCTATTGACTGATTGCAACAGCCAATAGGATTTTTTCAACCTTAATTCCGATTGTCTGATAGAATTCTATCAGCCAATCAGAATCTAAGGGACTCCATTTGGATGACGTCATTTAAAGGAACCTTCATTCTGGAAGAAGACGTCGTAAGAAGAGGATGCTCTGCGTCGGATGTCTGGAAGATGGAGCCACTCTGCACCGGATGGAAGAAGATAGAAGATTCCGTCTGGGTGAAGACTTCTGCAGGCTTGGATGAAGACTTCGGCCTCTTCATTGAGGACTTCTGCCGGCTTCGTTGAGGATGGATGTCGGATCTTCAAAACTGTAAGAAAATCTTCAGGATTTTGTAAGGTTGTATTGGGCGGGTTTTATTTTTAGATTAGGGTTTGGGCTGCAATAGAGCTAAATGCCCAAAGGGCAATGCCCATACAAATGCCCTTTTCAGTTCAATGGGGAGCTTAGTTTTCTTTTTTATTTGGGGAGTTGGTTGTGTGGGTGGTTTTACTGTTGGGGGTTGTTTGTAATTTTTTTACAGGTAAAAGAGCTGATTTCTTTGGGGCAATGCCCAACAAAAGGCCCTTTTAAGGGCTATTTGTAGTTTATTGTTGGCTAGGGTTTTTTATTTTGGGGGGGCTTTTTTATTTTCATAGGGCCCTTAGATTAGGTGTAATTAGTTTTTGTAGCTTAGTGTTTGTTATTTTTTGTAACTTAGTTGTTAGTTTTTTATAACTTAGTAATTTTTTAGTGTAGATTTAAATTATTTGAGTAGGGTTACGTTTTAAAATATATAATATAGTTAATTTAATTTGTAGTTTAATGTAATTTAGTCTAATAGTTAGGCTAGATTAATTATTAGTTTAATATAGTTTAATGTAATTTTAGTATAACAGTTAGGGTAGATTAATGAATAGTTTAAAATAGTTTAATGTAATTTTAGTATAATAGTTAGGGTAGGTTAATTATTAGTATAATATAGTTTAATGTAATTTTAAAGGTAAGTTTAAATTTATTATAAGATAGGGATGAGGTAATATTTCATATAAAGTTAGCGGGTTGTTAGGTTTAGGGGTTACTAGGTTCATTTAGTTTATGGTGATGTGGGGGGCTGGCGGTTTAAGGTTTAATAACTTTATTTAGCTGCGGTGGGCTCTGTGAGCTGCGGGATAGGAGTTAATAACATAATGTAGGTGGCGGAGGTATAGGGGGCGGCAGATTAGCGGTTAAGAACATAATGTAGGTGGCGGCAGTGTAGGGGGCGGCAGATTAGGGGTTAAACAGTTTAGTATAGTGGCAGTGTTTAGTGACAGGGTACAAATAAAGCTGTGAAAAGCCGAATAGCAGCGAGAACGATGACTGTCAGTTAACAACAGTCCTCTGCTTATCGCCCCGTACTTGGTGTGCTGCTTTTTGACAACTTTTTTGTTAAATTTGTAAAGCGTATTCAGGTCCGCGGCAGCGATGTTAGGCAATGTCAGACGAGCGTATTGGTGCCGTCGAATGCAGCACTATTGACGGCTTGATAAATAGGCCTCACAGTATGTAAGTTTAGGACTCTTTTAAATTCAGTTCTATTATCAAATTTACTTTTTTCTTGTGCTATCCTTTGTTTAAAATAATATTTACATATCCTCTGCACCAACAATGCACTACTGGGAGCTAGCTGGTGATTGGTGGCTACAAACATTTGTCTCTTGTCTTTGGCTCACATTTGCAGGGGGTTAAACACACAGTTATATGCAAACAAACTGTAATAAGAAAATGCTCCAATATATTAAAGCATTTTTAAATATTCATTGTAAGTTAACAGCCGGAAATGGCCGCCAAGCTCCGCCCAAAGCTTACTTCTTGTCTAGTTAGCTGTTTTTTGTATGACAGTTTAGCAAACAGTCCGAGTAGATTTGCACTAACATCACAAAAGAAACAGCAACTGCCAGAGTGTCAGGAAAAAATAAATTGTATCCAATATAGTAAAGATCCGCATTCACTGGACTTGTGTCATTTGTGATATTTATTATAGTGACGTTTCGAAGCAACAATGCCCCTTCTTCAGACCAACCAAATCAAGTGAAAAAACAAACATGAAATACCTTAATAAGCCCCGCCCCCAACTCAAAATTTGCTAAAAAATGGTTGCCATAGTGATGGTGTATATTCAAAAAATCATCATATATATATTCATATTTTCATGTCGGGTTAGCGCTATTGAATTCTATGGGGGAATACGTGAAAGCGCATGCAATATTCTAAGTTCTATTTTTTGCGCTCACTGGGTTAGCGCGCAAGCGAAAAAACTTTACTTTCAACTCATAATATGAGCACAACCCCACGAGAGCAAAAAGACGAACTTCTAACGCAGTCAACGTTCAAGTGGGAGCATTAATTAGCGCTCCACTTGTAATCCGGCCCTTAGATGGAGACATTTGAAAATTAGTACAAGACTACTAATTACTTAAAGGGACAATCAACTCCAAAATTTGTATTGTTTAAAAAAATAGATAATCTCTTCATTACCAATTCCCCAGTCTAGCTCAGCCAACATAGTTATATTAATATATTCTTAACCTCTGTGATTACCTTGTATCTAAGCCTTTTTTGACAGCCCCCGGATCAAATGGCTATTTATTTATTGTCTATTCACTTGCATTTAAGCAAATTAATGCAGTGAAGAGAGAACAATTTTATCTATATGGCCCACATGGATTAACAGTCTTTTCTTGTGAAAAGCTAATAAAAAAGCATGTGATTAGAGGCTGTCTGTAATGGCTTAGAAACAGGAAGATATTTAGAGGTTTGAATGTTATAAAGTATATTAATATAACAATGTTGGTTGTGCAAAGCTGGGGCATGGGTAGTAAAGGCGTTATCTATCTTTTTAAACAATAACAATGTTGGTGTTGACTGTCCCTTTAAGTGAATAAGCCTTAGGCAACTGTTTAACCTGTTTAATTTCCAACTAGAAGGAACTGGCTCAACCTGAAAAGTAGATATTGTAATATCTATAGCTAAGTGTGCTTATACAAATATACTCTTGCCTATTGCTTGTACTTCTGGCGATATCTAGATATACAAATGCATATTAAAGGGGCATTCTACTCCATAATTGTTATTATTTAAAAAGATAGATAATCCCTTTATTACCCATTCCCCTGTTTTGCATAACCAACACAGTTATATTAATATATTTTTTACCTCTGTGATTACCTTGTATCTAGGCCTTGGCAGACTGCCCTCCTTATTTTAGTTCTTTTGACAGACTTGCATTTAGTCAATCAGTGCCCTCTCACTTGTAAATCCACGGGCATGGTCACAATGTTATCTGTATGGCACACATAAACTTACAGCCTCTAGCTGTAAAAAACTGCCAAATGCATTGGAATAAGGGGCGGCCTTTAAGGTTTTATAAATTAGCTTTCAACAAAGAATACCAAGAGAACAAAGCAAATTTGATGATAAAAGTGAATTGGAAAGTTGTTTAAAATGACTAAATCATAAAAGTTTAATTTTGACTAGACTGTCCCTTTAATTCTAATTAGCTATTATTGTGTACTAGGAATTGATTGGATTATTTAAGAGAAGACTGGGATAAGCCAGCTATAAAAAAGAGGAGAATGTTTTTATTCCAAATTCGTCCGTCAGCTGCATAGGTACGTCATAAACGTGGGTATGTTGAGTGTTGCACATGGGTATATATAAAGGAATATAAGGCAAATAAGGCTTTATAAAACCAAAAAATTGCACACAAATGTCACGGTCTTGCATGAAATCCGCTACAAAATACTGTAATAATATAGACGTAGCTATTATTTAAATTTATGAAATCTTTTGTTTTTGACAGAATGACCGAATGTCATTTCTCTATGTTTTAAAATAGATGTACATCATTGTCTGTGCACTTTGTATAGTCCATATGTATAAGGAGGGGTGCGCTTGAACAAACACACGTTTCTCTGTACTTAACCAAATAAACTGTATTTATTTATTTGTTTATGTATCTATCCATTCATTACCTCATTATGCACTACATTTATATGTGATGGATAAATTGTAATATAAAATATTTTTCAACACAATAATATATCTATCATTGAAGCCTTTAAAAACATTCACTTCACATTTTAAAACACTTGCTGCAGTGATTTAAACCCTTGATTGCCAGAAATAGATATGGAGCAGTGAATCAACCCTTTGATTGCCAGAAGCTTAAGGATGAATGGAGCAGCTGAAGACAAAAGGAATGCTGTGTTAATAACCCTACTTGACTTTCAGCAGTACCTCCTGTTGCTCCTCTTGCCTCATCCTCCTTTGTGGCTGCTTTCCCAGTTACACATATAGATTTACATATAAATAGTTAGGCACGTATGCACATAAGTGTTCTGGAGCATTTGTTTTTATGAGTACAAAATATTGGGATCTGTGGGTAACTATGGACAAGTTAACTCTCCTTTGCCCCTGTGTTAACCATTTATACTTAGCTACATCTGTTTGCACAATCTATGTGCTATTCTCTAGTATAACAATTCACATTCTGTTCAGGGGTGGAACTACCATTGGTGCAGCAGGTGCAGAGCCCAAGAGCTGGAGGGATCACATAAAAGCCAGACTAAAAATAGGCGTATACAGATTGTGTTCAATCCTAATGCAGGGAAGCCTTTTATTAGTGTAAATTGCAGGTCCATCTATCTATCATAATAATCATTATATTGAGCAGAATGTATTTTATTACTTTTGCTTTTTTATTGAGTTACCTTTGAGGGGCCACAAAACATCTTGCACCAAGGCCCTCTGTTGAGTAGATCCGCTAATGATTCTGTTAAAAAAAAATTAAAAAAAATATTTGTGTTAACAACATAGGGAAAGATTACATATGCAGCGTTTTTTAAGCAGTTTTGGTATCACAAATACGGCGTAGCATGCAAGTTATGCGTGTCTATTTTACCCGTCGCCCACATTTTTTACTCCCATATACTAACATAGAATTGGTGTCACTATTCCGTAACTAATATTCAGTGCAAGGACAGATAGCTCAGCATGCTAAGGCACTGTGGCTGAGCTCTGTAGAAACCTAAGGTTTGCAGGTTTGATCCCCGGCGAGGTCCACTCAAACTTTCATCCTTCCGAGGTCGATAAAATGAGCAGCGCCTTCAGACCCTTACGGGTGAATTGCCGCACTTTACAAGTACCACATACATACATATGCGTGCAAAGTTGAAAAAATCTTCTCCATTTTAATCTCGCAAAACATAGGCAGGCGCAGCAACCCTTGTGCAACGTTAAAAAGCACTGTAACTCCCTGAAAGGCCTAACAAACACTTAATGCATGTGCAATCACATACATATCAGCCGCGAATCTCAAACAGTTAAAGGGACAGTCAATACCAGAATTTTTGTTGTTTAAAAAGATAGATAATCCCTTTATTACCCATTCCCCAGTTTTGCATAACCATCACAGTTATATTAATATATTTTTTTTCCCTCTGTGATTAACTTGTATGTAAGAATCTTCTGACAGCCCCCTGATAACATGACATTTTATTTATTGTCTATGGACTTTCATTTTAGCCAATTAGTGCAGTGTCTGCCACAAGCCACGGGCATGATCACAATGTTATCTATATGGCTCACATGAACTAGCTCTCCCCTGCTTTGTAAAGCAAATAAAAAAGCATGTGATAAGAGGCGGCCTTCAAGGGCTTAGAAATTATCATATGAGCCTTCCAAGGTTTAGCTTTTAACTAAGAATACCAAGAGAACATAGAAAAATTGGTAATAAAAGTAAATTGGAAAGTTGTTTAAAATTACATGCCCTAATTGAAACATGAAAGTTTTTTTGGTGTTGACTGTCCCTTTAAGTTAGAAAGCCGCACTGGATAAGGCAGAAATGTTTTTATTTTATTTTATTTAGGTTTTTTTTTAATCTTTTTATTGGGACAGAAGGAAAATATAAGGTTTTACAAGTACATAAATGTTTTCAGATTATTTAATGAATTCTTACACATCAGAAAATACCAACACATTCTTTTTTCATTATCTGTCTCCTACTATCAACTTCAATCAGTAACTTAATCATTACTTAATATAAATAATAATATTCCTAGTATGGAGTTATTTATAGATATTTCCCTTATTCATTCTATCCCTGACAGTTTCAGATAAGTCATTTTGGATATATAATATATATCTACAAAATAATAAGATAAAGAAGAAAAAGAGAAAAGAAAGAGGAAAAAAAGAAAGAAAAAATTAAAAAATGTGTTTAACTCTGTATCCCGTTCTTCTCTATAAAAAGGTCCATTGTCCTCTTAGCCTAAATTCTGTCAATAATACAGTGCTTGCAAAGGGGGATAAAATTTGTTTCTGAAAATTCTCTTGGGCCATTATGACATTTTCCCATTTCTGTATAAATGCTTTCAAGCGACCTTCTGTTAGAAACAATGTATCTGTTTGTTCTAGAATTAAAGGGACAGTCTACACCAGAATTGTTTTAAAAGATAGATAATCCCGTTATTACCCATTCCCTAGTTTTGAATAGCCAACACAGTTATATAAATACACTTTTTATCTCTGTGATTACCTTGTATCTAAGCCTCTGCAAACTGCCCCCTTATTTCAGTTCTTTTGACAGACATCCATTTTAGCCAATCAGAGCTGGTTCACTGGAGCTCCACGTGCCTGAGCACAGTGTTATCTATATGAAACACATGAACTAACACCCTCTAGTGGTGAAAAACTGTCAAGATGCCCTGAGAGAAGAGGCGGCCTTCAAAGGCTTAGAAATTTGCATATGAACCTCCTAGGTTTAGCTTTAATCTAAGAAAACCAAGAGAACAAAGCAAAATTGGTGCTAAAAGTATATTACGTAGATCTAATTCTAGGTTCTCTATCGAGAGGGCCTTTTGAGATTTCCAGAGTTTTAGTATCATTTTTCCACCCAATAGGATAGATAGATTGAGAAACTTTGTATTTACTTTGTATTCAAATCCCTCTAAGAAAAATATTACATCTTGAATTTTAAGTATAATCTTCATATGGAATGTTACTTAACCAATTAGAGACTTTATGCCAGAATCCCCTAATTTTATTACAGTACCAGAAACAATGTAAAGTATTTGCCTTTCTATTCCCACATTTTAGACAAGAGCCTTCTCTTATTTTAGTGATTTTGATCATTCTATCTGGGGTTAGATAGGCCATCTGAATTAATTTAATTTGAGATTATTGATAATATGTTGCTAATGATGCTTTTTTAATTCTCCTGAGTTTAGTTATTACATTATCTACTAGATCCATACCTAGTATGTCAGACCATTTAGAATATGTCCTCTGTATTATTTTTTCCGCTGATTATAAATATTATGGTTTTGTAAGTTGAGGAGAAAGAATAAATCCCGTTTCTAAACTGGGTGAAAATCTTTTCCATAAATTTAGAGCTCCAATTATACCCATATTGATGTATCAAGCTTAACAAATAATGTCTTACTTTATAATAGGCAAATAGGTGGTTATTAGGAATATTAAATTCTTGTTTGATATCATAAAATATTTTATGAGTTATTTTGTCTATTTATTAACTGATATACATTTCTGAGTCCCATTTCTGCCCAATCCTTAAAAGGATTTGTTGTAAAACCTGCAATGAAATAGGGGTTTCCTTGTATGGGGAAAGATTCAGAGACTGAAAATTTGGATCCACTAATTAAGCAGAGATCTTGCCAGGCCTTAATAGATTCTCTGAAAACGGGCATCTTTTTACATATTAACGGTAAATCTTTTACCTGGATATGAGCTAACGCTGACAATGTGAAAGGATAGACTATTTTTTGTTCGAGTTCTATATCCACATAATAATTGCTTGAAGTAAACCAGTCAAATACGAACTTTGCTAGCGCTATTTTGCTATAAAGTACAAGATTTGGTAAATTTAACCCTCCTTTTTCTATAGGCATTTGCAATTTTTACAAGCTGAACATTGGTCTTTTACCCTGCCATAAAAAATTTAACCAATTGTCTATTAATCATTTGTATATCAGATGTATGCATAGGGAAAGGAACAGTTTGCATAATGTAGAATATTTTGGGAATATAATCATTTTAAATATATTTACTTTACCCATTAAAGGTAAGGATAATTTAGACCACCATGCTAGTGTAGCACATACTTGGGATAGTTTCCCTCTAAAATTTAACTCATACCAAAATTTTGGAGAGAAAGATATTTTAATGCCTAGATACTTAAAATTACTGTATGTTTATTAGAGAGCCATAGTAATTCAGATTTAGATTTGTTTACTTTATATCCAGAGAAGGAACCATGATTTTGTAACAGTTTGAGTATCAACGGAATGTTTTTATCCGCTTGGTTAACGAATAAAAGAAGATCATCAGCAGAATGAGAAACTAACACTTCCTCATCTATTATTTTAATACCGTCTATATTATTTCTAATTGCTATCGCTAGGGACTCAATTGCTAAATCAAAAAGTAAAGGTGAAAGCAGACATCCTTGCCTCCTACCTCGAAATAATGTGAATGGTTATGAAGTAAAGGAATTCACTATTAAGAAGGATCTTGACATATTATATAGAGATTGTATTAACTTAAGATTTTTTCCATGAAACCAAACTTATGTAAAGTTGTAAATAGATCATAAGTTATAGAGTCAAAAGCTTTTTCCGCATCTAGAGATAGCAACATAGGATTAATATGATTGATCTATTTGTCTGTCTGTTCCTTAGCATTCAGGTATGATAGAATTGTAAAGACTTTACGTAGATTATATATAGATGATCTACCTTTTATAAAACCTGATTGGTCCTTGTGGACTATATTCTTAAAGAAGTCAGAATCTTATAGTCTGCATTAAGTAGGGGCAATAGGCCTATATGATCCCAATTCTTCCGGATTTTTATCAGGTTTCAATATTAAAGATGTATATGACTGTAAAAAGTTTTTAGAAGGTTCCATTTCCTTTATTAAATAATGATTATAAAGATTTGCTAAAGTAGATACAATTGAATCTTTTAAAAAGTTCATAAGGCAGACAATCAGGGACAGCCGCTTTATTGAGGGCAGATATTTTAATGACAGCTTCGATTTCTTTAACTGTTATAGGAGTTTCCATTGATTTTAACTGTTCCTCATTTATTTGCGGGACAGTTACTATTATCCCAAAATAATTTTTTTTGCATTTCATCTATTTTAGGTTCAGCATATTTTTTTTTATAATAAGTTAAGAATTCTCATAGAATATCATCTTTAGTGGTAACATATTTCCCCTCTTTCTTGATTATGGCGATATAATTATTTTATTTTTATTTTGCATTAAATTAGCCAAGTATTTCCCAGATTTATTTCCATATCTAATAAACTTTTCAATTTTCTATCTACTAGTTGTATTTGTGTCAGCAAAAAAATGTCCCTCTCTGTTTTAGATTTAATGTATTTATTCCAACTCTATGTATTTCTAGACAAAGAATTATTATAAGCATTAGCTAGTTGGTGGGACAGTTGTTTTGATCTATGCCTTATCTTTTTTTTGAGCTATCATATAAGCAATTATATCTCCTCTGATTACACATTTGAAAGTCTCCCAAAATATTAAAATGTTTCCATAATAATCTTTATTAAAGAGAAAAAAGTCTTCCCATTTATTTTTTAAAAATTACATAAATGTATTATTATTTATTAACTAGCAGAGAAATCGCAACCCTGAATTAGACATTTGTTTATTTAATATCAATTCCAAAGTAATTGGAGAGTGATCTGATAGAATAATTTCTTTTATTTCTGTATTTTTAACCCTGTCTATCAATGTTGAGTAATTCAGGAAATAATCTATTCGTGAGTGTGTTTTATGAGCTTTAGATAGGCATGTGTATTCTCTATTATTTGGATTTCTCAGTCTCCAAATGTCATTAACATTTATTTGTTTAAGCAAATGTTTATACAATTTGGTTTCTCTGCTATTTACCCTATAGTCTGCTGATTTCCCCAGTCTATCCAAGTTAGCCAGAGGAGCAATATTAAAATCTCCTCCTTGTATAATGTTGGTATTCAAATTAGTGATCAGTCTATTTTTTATTTTATCCCAAAAAGCTGCATCTCTATTATTAGGACCATATATATTACATAGCATAAAAATGTTATTATATATTTTCTTCTGCAAAATTATATATCTTTCATCTTTATCTCCTTAGATAGTACTGTAAAATTTAAGGATTTTTTAAATAGAATTGCTACAAGGAGTAAAAAATATGTTACCAACCCAACCAGTCTTTAATTTTTCAGATTCTATTTTTGAAAGATGAGTCTCCTTTATAAACACAATGTCAGCGTGTAAATGTTTAATATATTTTAACATTGTTTTCCTCTTAATAGGGGATGTTATTCCTCCTATATTCCATGAAATTATTTTTAGACTCATTTATTTTATGAGGAAAGATTTAACATCATTATCAATATAGAGAGAACGGGACATGAAAAAAAAAGGGGAAAAAAGGAGAGAGAAAAATTAAAGGGACAGTACACTGTAAAATTGTTTTTCCATTAATGTATTTTAAATGACCTGTTATACCACCTGCAGAGTATAAAATATTTGAGAAATTGCATTTTCAGGTTTATTTGTGTATATGAAGTAGATGGTTTTGTGCTTTGAAACCACAGCCTATTACAAGGGGTTGAACTTAATGTAATATCAGATCTCATTATGTTATCACTTTGTGTACACAGACTTGCTTCCTTATCTTATAATTGTCTGGAACACCAAAGCTAAATACATAGAGAGAACAATGGAAAATTATAATTTTATTACTTAACTATCCTGCTTCCCACTGAGATTGTAACTTCTTCTGCTGACTGTGTTTACTTAGGCTTGTCAATAGCCTATACTCCAGTATCAAAACTTTCAGTATAGGTTGGGAAACCACAGCTATTTCAAATGCTGAAATAGGAGTAAAGGAGCTACTTGCAACCAATTTAATACACTCTAGCAGGTAAAAAGGATTATTGGGAATAATTTAAAGGGGAGAACGTTTTTGGGTGAACAGTCCCTTTAAAACCATAATATTCCCATATCAACAACATTATTCACTTTAAAGAATTATTTTCCAGCTTATTTATCAACTCAATACTTTATCTGTTTATCAAGCAAATACTCTTGGGCTAAAGCTAGGTTTTCAAACATTTGAGTTTCATCTTTTATTGTTATCCTTAATTTGGCCGGATAGATAATAGTTGCATTGATTTCTTCCTTAATAAGCTGAATAAATGTCGGGATCAATAATTTTCTTCTATTTGACGTATTTATAGAAAAATCTTGGAATATGAAAAAAAATTCCCCTCAATTAGAGGGGTATTTGATAAACTTTTGTATGCCCTCAAAATTTTGACCTTATCCTGATAATCTAGACAGCGCATTATCACTGGCCTTAAAGGATAATTACCCTGTGAATTCTGTCTAATTATTCCAATTCTATGTATTCTTTCGATGGTAATAGTATTTGATTCAGTAGGAAGGTCTAATAATTTAGGTAAAGAATAGGTAGCAAATTTCATTAAATCTTCATTCATATAGCCTTCTGGAAAACCAATTAATCTCAAATTGTTTCTCCTAGATCGATTTTCAAGATCTTCCATTTTAATTTTTAACACTGCGTATTGTTTTTTAAGTTCCACAATATCTATATTGTGTGTATTTGCCCTGTCCTCTATATCCGACACTCTCTGTTCTACTATACGACTTTGAAAGGTTTTTACTTCTGCAGATAGCTGATCTAATCCTTGCCTGATTTGTATAAATTAGGGCATCAATATATCAGTTAGCTGTTTTACAACATTTTCTGGGTCAGTTATATTCTGTATGAGAGTAATCTCTTCTAAGCTGTTTCTAACAGATTTAGAGAAGCCATTACTTGTCTTCCTTTCTTGTTTACTTTTTGTGGCCACTGCAGGAGATTTATTTTTAACAGAGGTGACAAATTTGTCCATATGTGATAACTTCAGTGTTATAAGTGCAAATTTAAAATATTGAGAGAAAAGGAAGAGAAAAAAAAAAAGAAAAATATCTGGTGTTTAAATGCTCCTTTTGTGAGTTAATACAATATGGTGTCTAGTATGATCCCTTTAAATTACAATACAGAGTAATATTTGTGAACAAGAAAGGTATAAGAGCTTTCTATTTTTAGTTTTTAATAGTTGTAAAGAGCACAATTAAAAGAGATTATCCACAATCATAAGATGAGCCTTTCTCAAAAAACTTATATTAGCCTACTTATCTTGGCTAACAGTGTAGCTATTCACACCTAAACTTAGGTAGATGGTTACATAATTGTTTGCAGATACTGTCTTCCATTATAATTCCATAAGAAAAAAAGACTGATTTATCTGCTATCAAAAGATAGGACTTAACTGTTCAATCTCCTTGGCAGAGGATTTATGATAATAGACCAAGCAGCTTTTTATGTAAGATAAAAATGCTTTCAAGATCTACCTAACATAAATTATAATTAGATACATTCTCTTCAACAACAAATATCAAATAGTTAATTGAAATAGATGGAGGAATAATAGATACTAAGAGCAATCAATGTACTTAAGTCCTAAAGTTTCAGATATTTAACCAGCCCTTCAATTTCCAAACAGAGAAGTTTTTGTCCCTCTTCTGATTATCATTGATGCATATATCTGACACTATGTAGATGGTCTCAGCTAATTGTGTTTTTTTTTTTTTTTATGAGTCCCAGACCGAGAACCACTAGTCTTCAGCCAGTGCCATCAGATAGATCTCATTAATCAAATGTCAACGTGTAACAGATATACCAAGTTCCTAGACAGTCTATCTAATATTCACATAATAGAGCCAATCAATTGCAAAGTGTAAGCATGTGCATTTTTTTCTGCTAGTCATTACTAGCATGTATCTGGCAGTAAGTAAATGGCCTCAGCTATTTAACTATGTCCCAGCTGCCGAGCCACTAGTCTTCAGCCAGTTTTCAAAAATACTACACGTCTTAAATAGATATACAGCAGGGGTATAGACTCCAGGAGGAGAGAGTTCCAATGATCAGTTATTTGGCACAATATAAAAGGTGTTAAAGTAGAATGCACACTTGAAATTAATGCAAAGAGTGCCTTGATTCTATGAGCCCCAGACCGAGAACCACTAATCTTCATTGATCCAACCACTTGCAGAAAGCAAACGTGTATTTTTTCTCTGCTAGTTATCACTAGCGTGTATCCGGCACTAGGTAGATAGTCTCAGCTATTTAACTTCTTATATGTCCCAGCTGCTGAGCCACTAGTCTTCAGCCAGTTTTAAAAAATATTACACAGTCTTCAGTAGACAAATAGCAGAGGTAGAAACTCCAAGAAGAGAAAGTTACAATAAGCATTTATTGGCACAATATGGAAGATGTTAAAGTAGAATACGCACTGAAGATTGATACAAGGAGTGCCTTAATTCTATAGCATATTGCTTAAATATTTATGTCCCGTTACTGTTTAACTAACCCCCATTCTTCACCCAAATAAATTCTGTACCATTTTCTTATGATTTCCACAGGGAATTCTTTATATTCATATTCCTCATTTAAACCAGAGAAACCTCAAATCTTCAGCATATGAGTAATACTTAGCTTAGTCCGTTACAGTGCCCTGGCCAAAGGACAAACTGGCTATATATATGGATATCCAGCCCCATTCTGAGGGAGTAAATAACAGGGATTCTGTCTCCATAATTCTTTTATAATCACAACGTTTTTCACGTGGAAAGAATAGCGAGTAGCTGCAATTCTTCTCCCCCTTCGTATGTTGTGCTACCCGCAAGATTAAAGGTACATCGGGTTATCCCAGAGAGTGAGTAAGAGAGTTCCCTCTTGCCTAGGGAGATTGCAAAATTGGATGCTTGTTCGTCTGGTGCTCTCAGCGGATCATAGGGCTCAGGGACTGTATTTGAAAGCTCAGCGTTGCATAGCCATCGTATTACACAGAGAGTATTGTTCGTGCCCGCTTCCAAGCTCCTCCTACCAGATATTTGACTGTCCCTTTAAACTTCTTCTAAGCACTTTAATATTACAAACAGTATCCTCCCTCTGCAAGTGTGTCAAACCAATCACAAACAACACAACCTCTCACCTGCAGCCTTAAAACACCTGACAATGCACATCCTCATTAGCCACCATGTTTCCCCTGCTTTACCTGCAATATCTAGACCGACAGCATTGTGTGGCACAAGGGGTGCTGGAAGGCCTACAAGCCCCTGCTGCTGCACTACTTGCTGTGGAGGATATACCTGGTGCTGCTGTGGAGGATATACCTGCTGCTGCTGGGAATGCACTTCCTGCTGCTGATATAGTTGCTACAGCTGATATACTTGCTGCTGATGTCCCTGGTCATGGTGCTGTGGCCGTCCCTCCTCCTGCTGCTGTTGTCCCTGCTCCCCCTGCTGCTGTCCCTGTTCCTGGTGCTGCCCCTGCTGCTGTTTTTACTGCAGCTGGTCATAGGCTGGCAGGGCCTATAAGACATAGGCATCAGCAGACCCTGATCGGAATGACAGAGGAGGAGGTCAGGGAAAAGTATCCCTTGACTTCTGCAAGCCTCATTGACCTATTTGAGGTCTTGAAAGATGATATTGACCCTCAAGCGAATAGGAACCAAGCTCTGACTGGTATGCAGAAGCTGTTGTGTGTTGTGCACTTCCTGGCATCCGGCTCATTCCAGTCAACAGAGGGCTTTGTGTCTGGCCTAGCGCAATCCACCTTCTCCAGGCTACCAGGGGAGGATTTCACTGCTCTAGATAACCAGACACAGAGATACATTAATTTCCCCAGTACCCCCCCCCCCCCAGGAATGGAACAGTCTTAAACAAGGCTTCTATCGACTGGGGGTATTCCCAATGTCATGGGGGCAATTGATTGCACACATGTGCGTATCATGAACCCACATGAGAAGCCAATCCTCTATATCAACAGGAAAAGATTTTACTCCTTGAATTGCCAGATGGTCTGTGATACCACTCTGAAATTCACACATGTGTATGCAGGCTTTCCAGGGAGTGCCCGTGATTCCTACATCCTGCGTCAGACCTCCTTATTCCCGCTTTTTTAATCTGGAACACTCTCTGGAGGTTGGATGCTCGATGAGTATGCACTACCTTCATTCTGTCTATGTTTTTATCTTTAAAAGACACTAAACCCAAAATAATTATGTAATGTTTCAGATAGAGAATACAATTTTAAACAACATTCCAATTTACTTCTATTTTTTAATTTGCTTCATTCTTTAGATATCCTATGTTGAAGAAATAGCAATGCATGTAGATGAGCCAATTACATGAGGCATCTATGTGCAGCCACCAATCAGCAGCTACTGAGCATATCTAGATATGCTTTTCAGCAAATGATATCACGAGAATGGAGCAAATTAGATAATAGAAGTAAATTAGAAAGTTAATTAAAATTGCATGTTCTTTCTAACTCATGAAAGAAGAAATGTGGGTTTCATGTCCCTTTAAGTTATGTTTTAATTTAAAGGGACATTTTCTTAAAATGGCATGTTCTATCGGAATCATGAAAATAGTATTTTGTCTAGACTAATCCTGTCATCAAAGTATATAGCTTACAATGCACCAATTTAATTTTCTAGAAAAATATATCTTTTAAATTAAATCCCTGGTATGTCCCTTCAAGCACATGATGAACCTGTAGTAATCAGAATACATATGTTACATGACAGATAAAGCAGGGTACATAGAAAGGAGCTTTGGCCTACTCAAAACCAGATATAGGTGTCTCGATTTGACGGGTGGAGCTTTACACTGTAACCCCAACAAAGTTCATTCATTCATGTTTAGGTCACAATGATTTGTGGAATATCATTCTGGAGAAGAATGGAAATAGATGTTTCTACCTTATGTTCACACCTTCTGTAAATACATAATTATTATATATATACCCATGTGTCAATTTATATTGGACATGAGAAACATTGATTTACATCTTATAAGTGCATATTACTATATGTACCCTTCATACACAACTATGTGATGTCAGTTATAGTACATGAATATGTCATAAACATGATAATCTTACCAGGTTTTTTGTTGCCATTTCAACACAGATCATATTATCATGTTTTAACAATATTAGTGTAAAAAAAAAACACCTCACACAGATGTGTATGACAATTACATGGTAAATAACAAAGGACAATGTTTATGGTGAACTATAACAATATTTATTTTTTCTTTGGCTTTTTGGATGAGGGAGCTGAGGTGCCTGTAGTGGATTGCCTTGTTCTTCTTGTTCTAGCAGATTCTGGTGTTTCTGCTGTTTTGCTGGCAAAAGATGATATGCTGGAGGCAGTGTCCTGCTGGTGTGTAAAGTGCTCAACCAATACACCCAAAAGTTGATTTTGTTCTCTCCATCTATTGTTCATCTGCATATCAGACAGAATTTGCATAATCTGTGAATGGTTTTGAACACTTACACTTAAGGATGCTGTGATGTCCCTCTGCAGCTCTATGCTACATCTGTGTAACCTCTCTTGTTCTATGAAGAACCTCTCTTGGCCTCTTTGTAACCTCTCAGTGCTTCTGATGAGCCTCCTCTGGAGTGTAATGTATTCCTCACCCAGGGGAGAATACAATGCATCCACAGACTGTTGACCAATAGGGATGGCACTTGTTTTATGGCCATGATGTGGGAGAAGAGCTAATGCTGGTGTATGTTCTTCTTGTCCTTGAGATAGAGGTGTAGCTGTATCTTTTGGTGCTTGAGGGGCAGGTGCAGCTGTAGCTTCTGCTGCTTGAGGGGCAGGTGCAGCTGTAGCTTCTGCTGCTTAAAGGGCAGATGCAGCTGTAGCTTCTGCTGCTTGAGGGGCAGCTGTAGTTTCTGCTGCATTTCCATCTGCAGATGTTGGAGATTGTCCCAGGGAAGATGATGGTGGAGTTTGTTCTAGGGAAGAGGATGGTGGAGCTCGTCGCAGTGAATAAGATGGTGGAGCTCTCATAGATGATTGGTATTCCCACTAATAACCAGTGTGTGACCACTTAGCCTCTACAATAGGCACATCCTGTGGCATAGTCTGTGGGTAATATCCATGACTGACATGAGACTGTGATTGTGTTGTCGGGGTGTAAATATATGGACCCTTTGTGCCTGTCTTGGCTCCCCCTCAAAACCAAAGGGAGGATATTCCTCTGGCCAGGAATGTTGCCAGGGGGTCATATGGCAATGTCAGTGGCATCACTCCCGGGTCCTCAACTGAAGCCATCCAACCATGCTCATGCCTGGGAGCACACTGTTTGTGTGGTTGCCTGAAGACTGGTGGTGGTGGTGGTTGTGGTGGTGGCATGGCTGTTTGTATCCTTGTAACAGGAGGTTCTGTGGAGGAGTTAAAAGATGAGAGGGACTAGTACAGTCAGTTATATGTCCATGTGGGCATACAATGTACATTGATACATGCTAGGTCCTATACTTATTCACATGTCAAACTCTATAACATGCATGTGCACATTGTGAGTTGGTCTCTGAGGGATTTGAATATGAGCAGTATACAGGGATGTGTTTCATACAATAGTTATGTGTACATGTCAATGATGAAATAATGTGTTCTTTAAATGACACTATGGTCACACAATTTACTTTAGCTTGATCTAGGCACAGAACCTGCATTATTGAGCTAAATGTATTGGGATGGCTATAGTGTCCATTTAATGAAAACTCTACATGTGGCTTGTGGCCTGTGTTACTCTGAGACATGTTAGTATTGCACTATTCCATCTCAGATCATGAATTGCATTGTGTTATGTAGCAGTAATGTCAAGTATAATTGTAGATGTTTTTGTTAGTACTCCAAATACCAGGCTCCTTATCATGTACATGAATGTGTGATATTAAATGGTGTTGTATTGCAATTACATATAATACAGGTGTGTGGGATGTTACTCACCAGCATGACGAGCTGTGGTTGCAACCCCTGAATCACGAGCCCCTGGAAGTCCACAGACTGTTGCGATACTCACGGACCTGCATATCATCTCCTGCCATTGTCTCCTGCCACTACATTTCCAGTGCTGCCCCACCGCTTGTTGACAGCTTCCTGCCACATCTTCTCTTTGACCTGCCTCTTACAATCATTTCACCTCTTTTTCAGACCCTCTACAGTCCTCCTCTGCAGGGTCACGCTGTTGACGGCATCCTCTACCGCCATCCATGCAATCCTTATTTTTTGGCACTGCCTTTGCTCTTCTCCTGCCCGAAAAGGTTACTGTAGTTGTCCATGATGGCCTGGACTAGGGCAACATTTTCATCAAATGAGAAGTTGGGACATCTCATCCTCCATGGCCACTTGGCTTCCTCCCTGTGATGTCCCTGGCAGTGTGGGTTCCTCCATATCCTCTTCCTCCTCCCGCCTTCTGTCCCCATGTGCACCCTCTGTCCCTTTCCTGGATGTGCCTGGCATCTGGGGCTCTCTGTCATCTCTCCTCCCATCATCTCTTCTGGCTCTCCCTCTCCCCACTCCATTTATTCCTTGTCGGAGGGCCCACTGTTTCTCCTGTCCTATCCTATCCTCCTCTCCCTGCCACTCCTCCCCTCCTCCCCTCATCCCTACCTATCCCTGCTATCCTCACACTAATCACACTACACACACTCCCACTCACTCCCAGTTAAGTCACACACAATCACAACCAAATACTCTGTAACAATAACACAGTAAAAATAAAATAAAATATGTGAGGTGTTAGATAAAAAAAGTGTGTTGGTTTTGTATATGTATGTATGCAATGTGTGCAATATGTTAGAATATGTGTAAGTAAGTGTACAAGTTTACTCAATCCACCAATGTGATCTAACTAACTATTTATTCTGTTTGCGCCTCTCTCTTTACTCTGACTAATCCTCCAGTCCTGGGCCATGTGTTTTAGCTCAATGAACAATTCAAACACACGCAAGAAAATGGCGGCTGCGCATGGATTTATATATAGAATTTAAATATCATAATTACGTGTCGCATTTTTAGTTTAATCCCGGTTTCGTTTTTACATGTGTTATCCTCATTTGCATAACACTACTCTTTATTGACACTTTACGCGGACATAATACTGGCGTAAGTTACTTGCGACGACAGAAATGTGTATTTGCGCACATTTCTGAAGTTTGCCAGTTTGTCCTACTTAAGCCAGTCTAGCATCTGATGGCTCCGTATATGTAATACTCCGATGTGCAAGGTGAAATTACGAGCGGCGTGGGTTTTAGAAGTTACGCTAAAGCCTGCGCCGTATATGTAATCTCGCCCATAAATTCTACAATATAAAAAGTTTGAAAACTTTAAAAAAAAACAGAAGTATGACTTCCTAGAGAATTTGGTATTGAATGCTCTGTAAGCTAAGGTCATTTAAACTGCATCTCTCTGATAGCTGGCAATATTAATATTTATGAAAAGAAGCTTATTTTACCCTTATCAGAATGCTGTTCCTTCTGCTTCATTTCAAAGAGAGAATGGAAGAGCATTGCAGACGGCCTGTACTTAAATGGTTTCCCTTCAAACTGGTCTCTATTATTTATTTTAACAATTCAGTTTTATATTGAATAATTTCACTTTATAAAGTATTAGAACATGGAAAAAAATCTTGGCTTTGTTTTCAGTTTTGCAATGTGGTTTGTGCTGTTCAACTTTAATATGTTTTTTAGATTAATGCAGTGACAACGAGGTTGATTTTCCGCTATGTAAAGCATTATCACTTCTCTTTTTTGCAACCAATATATTGAGCATACTAAGGCTAAACAAAGTTTCCCTCGTCACTATTTCAGCCCTGACTGTGATATGCAGAGCAAAGAGAAGTAAATATTACACAATATAGTAAATGAATCAGTAAAGGGCTGCTGACGAGAGAATTGTTGCTTTCTGAAAGAAATGGACTTGCCCGAATTTCATATTATACTAACATTTAAGATGTTATTAGTTATATACAACTCACTTTAAACCTATATTTTCCATTTGGGACATAATATTCTTGGGTTGATTTTTAGTTATGCATAGTAGAAAACTTCAATTTTTTTATTTTGCCCATTATTTATGTAATTTAGCTCTGAAAATTGTGGTTTTTCTAATTCTCAGACCTGAAAAAGCACATTGCAGTCACCTCAAGGCTAACTCTGATACATATCTTTCTTTCCCTAATTGGCTTTAAAAGATAAGAACTGCAAAACAATGCACTTTATATTAACAACATGAACAGGGCTAGCAATGATTTCTGCAGACTCAAGGCCAGAATGGCTATTCCAAATAAGGCAAGTGGGGAATGTAGTTTGGCTGTTGAAACATAAAGGGCCAAATTAAGAGTGGAGAGCAAATGTTTGCACACAAGCAATAAGGGGTTTATTGCAGGTGTTTGCACTCGTAGGGCTTATTGCTCATATTACGAGTTGAAAGTAAATGTGATCGCGTGAGTGCAATCACGATTTACACTAGAATGATCACCACGACTTCAGAGCTCTGGCAAACTGTTTCACAAAACAAAAAAGATGCACAAAACACCTAAAATGCATTACAAAGTACAGTTACACTTATAATAACACTATCTAATTAAAATTATTCAACAAAATATTGCAAACAAAAACTATAAGGGATCAAATATCCGAGATCTCATGTGTTCGAAAAAAAAAAGGCTGCATAGGACTTGAATATAAAGATACATACATATACGTCTAAATATGTTTATGTATATAAATATATATATGCGTGTGTGTATATATGTATTTACAGACATATATACACAAAAACACATAAATGCATATGTATACATATATATATATATATATATATATATATATATATATATATATATATATATATATAAAAGTGCATTGGAGCCCTTTGCAGTTAAGTAGATAAAAATATGAAAAATTATATTTATGCAATATTTATATTTAATAAAGTGTTATTCTGTGCATGTACTGTAAATATTTAACTTTTCAATGTTCTGCATATAGGGGAATATGTTCTAAGTATTTATAAATAGTTATTCCTATATATGTCTTTATATACTGTATCTATATAAAATCATGAATATATAGGTATAGATATATATTGTACCAAAATATTATCAGATATATGTAGAAATATTTATTTATGAATAAGGGGAACATATTCTCTATGTGAAGAACATTGGAATGTGAAATATTCATATTTTCACGTTGGCTTAGCGCACATGAGAATATGCATATGGATTTGCGCAAGAGTAGCCATTAACAGTTTGTATTCTATGCCTGATGAAACAGTGTTGTGAAGTGCTGAGAAACGTGTTGCATGTTTATAAGGGGGGCTACCTACATACCCTACCTTATGGTTCCTGTTTTTATTCTTTTATGATTTTAAATAAATCTTATTTTATACTGGAACCTATCTCTGTTTACCTACTACTCACCACTTACCAACCACTCCCATTGGGAGCTGTCAGCTGTGGATTATCCCTAACTTCCAGCCCTTGGGATCCCTAAGTTCCAGTGTTCCAGTGTTCCTGCTCCATTGTTCCTGTTCCTGCCTCGGGGAGCTCAGAAAGCTGGGTTGCTGAAAAATATCCAGCCTGCGCCTAATAGCACTGTCTGAGTGCTCCACAAAAATGTGAGTACCCTGATTTGGGGACTATAGGTTGATTAATCTGTTCTAAACTGGTACACACAAGCGCCTCTCCCTTTTCCTTATTTTTTAGACTCCACGACATTCTGATATGAGGAGAGTGCAGCCTGCTCCGGCTACATCTTATGCATCAGAGCTACAGATATATCTAACTAGAATTCTCTTTGTCATCTGCCACAAGTGGGACACATTTGTATAGAGACTCATATGTACTCTGATACATCTCTTTTATCTTGTTGTATACCCTGTCGTGTATAGATATATATATATATATATATATATATATATATATATATATATATATATTACTATCATGAAATGTGGTAGAGAGTTAATCATTTTATATTGTACTATATATACATAGAGATACATATTGACAATATCTCACTATATCATAAACCGTATCAAATAAGATAAGACACATTATTTTGATTTCGGTAAAGCAATTTGGTATAGCAATTTTTGTGTATACTCTTTAGGGCCCCCTATTAGGATCTCTTTATTAGCACTAATTTCTACCTTTTTTTCTCCGTCGACTTCTATAGGGGAATGCGTGAACACCCATGCGATATTCTAACTTTGGCTTTTTGCGCTCATTGTGTTAGGACTTAGCAGGAGAGCGAATTTTTTTTTTACTTTCAGCTCATAATACAATTGCAACACGACATGCGCAAAAACTTACTTCTAGAGCAATTAGCGCTCAAGCTGAGCGTTAATTAACAATCCACTTGCAATCCAGCCTAAAGGCAGCAAACAAGATGTTTATTTGTTTTAAAATGTTTAGATTTGGCTGGTATGTTATTCTACAGTAAGAAAACAGAAATGTCTTGTAATTACAAGGTGTTTACTGTCCCGTTAACTTTTTACTCCACTACCTGTAATAATCTGTCACCTCTAAAAGCAATGAAACCACAATAATGCTACCACACAAATCACCACAATATTATGATCTAACTCTAACCACATTAATACCTTAAATACTAAGGTCTAGTGGAGCGCTATATATCGCTTTTAATGAAAGCGACATTAGCTCTCCACATGAGATCATGCTTCCATAGGCTCCAATGGGAGCCTAGTTCTGATGCCATCACAGACTTCAGCGCCAGCAAAGGGGGTAAGTCGCACAGCCATGGGCAGCAATCAAATATACATGTATATGCTGATATATATATATATATATATTTATTTGAATATGTGTGTATGTTACCACTAAAGTGCAAAAATCAGTTATTCTGCAGATTACCTAGGTAATGTGCAGATTAACTAGGGTGATCCGTTAAAGTGCCAAAAAATTGTTTCATTTCTCAAATTACCTAGGTAATCTGCACATTCCCTACTAGCCACGCGTTAAAGTGAAAATAAGATCTTTGCTGGAAACAACAGCAACGTTTCTGTAATTCGAAAACAGAATTAGCTATGCTACACACTGGCAGCTGACGCAAATTATGAGATATAAAAACAACCGGCGACGACAAGACGCTGGCAAAACCCCAAAAACTAAAAGTGGAGGGAGAGGGGGGAAAGTGTAGGGAAAGGAAATGAGAGAAACAGGCGAAACTCAACTAAAAGTGGAGGGAGAGGGGGAAGGTGTAGGGAAAGGAAATGGAGAGAAACAGACATTTGAACTTTAACGATCCAGAAGCCGTTAATGTGCACATTACCTAGGTAAAATGCGGAAAACTCTTGATTCCGCACTTTAACGGAGCAAATCAGTTAATCTGCAGATTAGCTAGGCAATGTGCACATTAACGGCTTTCGAGCTTTAGCTGTAATATATATATATATACACATATTAACACATAAATATATACAGTATGTATATAAGCATATACATATATATTTACAGGGAACACACAGTTCTCATAGACCACAGCACAAAGGAACTTTTTTTCTAACACCCCACTCCAACCAACTTTAACCCTAAAATACTGCCTAGTGCAGTAAGTTTACTAAAACATAAAAATGATGTCATCTTTATTTTTCAATATACTATAGTAGACTGAATCTTGAAGGCATGTGGTTAATTTTATAAGCGCTAATTGCTACTGCAAGCTTGCAGTAGCTATAACCAGCCACTTGTAATGGCTGATTAATTATTTAGTGCTCTTGTAATTTAGCCCTTTATATTATGGTGTGTTTTGCACCTGGCATATCAACTGGCTGCCAACCATTCAATGACCATGTGAAAAGTAAAACTCTCTCAGAGCAAAATAACACCAGAAGGGCACCTAATGATCCCAGAATTCCCCCAAGTGACAACAACCCATTAAGGTCCCAGCAAAGCACCTTGAACACTTACCAAGGTTTGCCTAATGCCACAATCCTAAAGGACTTCCATCACAAAAGAAACCCACTAAAATATCCTAAAGGCAGTCCTAGGACCTAAAGGATGCCCCTCTAAAACCCAGCAATTATAAGGCACTGTAGCACAGGAAGAATTCAATCAGTGGGCAAACTAACAAACCCTAAAAATGTATTTTTGTACCTTAAACCTTAATATATAAATGTATTCGATCTTCATTAAATGCAATGTACTCAGTCTCCAGCTTCTTCCTACACCAACTGATGACCAAGGTAAAAACATATTTATTTAAAGAGGTTTTTTTAATTATTCGCCTTGTTGTTGATTTGAAGATTCTGTTTAGGAATAAAATTACTCACCTATATTATAATGCAAAGTGTTGGGCCATCAATCCTAATATTTTTTTATATCTGGATAGAGTTTACAGCAACCTTTTGGCATTTTGTATGACCTGACAATATTGACCAAATTGGTGGTGGTAATAGAGATTCCAAAGTACCGATGTACGTTTCACCATAAGTGTACAGCTTTTTCAAGGTAGTAGATGCCACTCCTCTAAAAACAATTTGGTTACCAGGACAGGTATCGAGGGTTTGACATTTATTGGATTGGGGTTAAGCTTAAGCCATTTGGCAGGCTATTTTACCACAAGTCCATTACAAATTTGTTATACCACTCCCACTACAAACAGAAAGTGGAACAGATGCCCGAGTAACTATTAATGTGAGAGTATTAAGTGGGGCTTTTTAACTTTTTTTATGTATTTTAATAAAAATATATTTTACTGAAGCAGCGGTCTGCATTTTGAGTTATACTGGAAGCTTGGCAGTATAAAACTGGGTGTGCGTCTGAACCCAGAGCCTGGTTGGCTCTTCTAAGTGTGAGTAGCCCCCTGGAGGGACCACTGGTATGAATAATATCTTTGTTATAAAACATATTGCACTATATTGTTTCTATTTTATTCTGGGGGTTTGAAGGAAATCCTAATTTACCAAGAGGAAGGAGAAACCACACGGATTACGCATATCCTTAAATTGGAATTTATATTTTCCTTTAATATTTTGTAATTTAAATAATTCACTTTTTATTTGTATAAATGTGCTATTCTACTGCATTAAATAGTCCTAAAAGAATAGCAGTGAAAGCACAGAAAAGATTAGATGACTGGGATAAGCGTTTTCGGTTGAAGATCATGATCCTTTCATTTTGGAAACAACTGTGAGTTATTTGTTTCCTTCAAAAATATTTTCTACCTTATTTTCAATGAAGGAGAGTGGAAATGGAAGTGTGTGTATACATGTGTTTAGTTTGTTTTTTTACAGTACTTAATATTTTTAATAATAATTATTAATATTGTTTAATTTTTGTGCACTAACCCGACACTGCATTAGACCTACCTATTTTACATTCCTATGTTTTTCACATAGAAATTTTTTAATTTTGTTTATTTTGTTTATTATTACATATACTGTATAGATATATGATAATGTTAATGTAATAGGAATAGATATACAAGTATGTGAAGAGCATTGGAATGTAAAATATTAATAACTCCTGCAGAGTTAGCACATGAGCGATAAGTATTAGGTTTTTTATTCTACACTCTCCATTGAAGTTTATGGGGTGAATGCACTAGGATGGTCATGACATCCGAAGTCCAGAAGTTAGCGCACATCAAGAAAGCTTTTTACTTTTAACTGGCAATATGCTTGCAAAAAGCTGACTTCTAGCAAAGTTTACGCTTGAGTAGGAGTGCTATATATAGCTCATAATATTTTAGTTCAGGATTTATTATCCCTTTTTGGATTTATTGGTGGTCCATTTGCCCATGAAATGTAGAATCTTCCATGGAGTAGCCTTATTTGAGCAAGGAGAAACTTGCAAAGTAGGTGGCTCTATGGCAAATGGTGGTACTGTTATCTTTGATTTGGTAATCTCCACTCCTGAGGTTGTTTCTAAGAAGAAACAAGATTTTTTTCATTATGGGTCACTACATCTTGTCTACTAAGGCTGTAAATTTGCTTTTTGACCATGCCTTAAATTTAGTGCTAGGCAAGGTTGACATTGAGACTACATTTCACTGGACCTGTTTGTATAATTTTAAAATATATAATTTTTAATATATAATGTTTATGTTTTTATATGTATATTGACAATTTATGTGATTGCAAGAAGACCAGGCATGTATGCATTTACAAGCAACCAATAACATGGGTGATTACAATTTGTCCGTAGCCTATTTAAAGAGGCACAAAGATTAGACACTTGAGCTTGAAAAGGAGGGAAACCTCAGAAACGCGTTGCTCAAAATACCTAAGAGCTTTGCAGAGAGCACCTGTAGGAGCAGGTGTAGGAAGGTAGGAAGGGGAGCTGAAATGGTCTGTCAAGACATGTGGTATACGTTGTAAGATACACGCTAACAGCCACTCACAGGATAACCCAGGGGTTCCTCAAAGTTGTCTAAAAGAATAGCGTGCAGGGTATAGACCAGAGGTGGAAAGCCCAGAATACTGCCACTATACGTAGAGGAATGTGACTCTACTAAATTGGAACCAACACTGTCCGGTGTAAGTACCTGTGTACACCATATTGCCAATTACTTTACCGCTTGTAACTGGACTTTTCCTTGTCTCCTTTGCTTCTAGACATCGTTTGATCTGGGAGTACTTGGACTTGTGTTCTTGGAGACTTTTCCAACTATTTCGGATCTTAATAAAATAATTATATATGTGTTTTTAATATCATGTTTTTTATGTATTGTATCATATGAAATGTTTGTGTATTATGTGAAATGATATGTTTTTAAATGTTTTTATTTTTGGTTTTTGAATATATGGATTAAATTAATTTAAACTAATATCAGTTTTTAGTTGGCAAAAATTATTTTAGGGTATACTTCTGATATTGCACTTTGAAAGGGTTATTTAGATATACTGGATAGCAGGTTCCTGATAGAAGGATTGTGCCACCCCCAATCTGTGAACGGGTGCTCCCTTTTGTGTTGTTTAAATGACTATATTTCACTTCCAGTTCACACCACTTCACATTATTGGAGAGTCACTATAAAGTCTTTAGTATGTTGATATCTATTGGTTGATGGGTAGCTTTATTTCCTATTTTTCATCTTGTGTGCTATTTAATTCTGATGCTGGTGTTTAGCAGAGATGTTTGTTATTCCAAAAGCCTTTCAAAATCCAAAAAGGTCCAGCATCTGAGTACGATTATTAGCTATTATTATTTGTATGGTAGCAACATAATTATGACTGCTTTAAAACAAACAAAATGATTTGTAAGTAAAACTACTGAGATGTTTATCATCTAGTACAGCGTGCCAGTTTCAGTCCTTAAGTGTAAAGCAAAATTTCAGCTGTGACACAATTAAAGAGTTTTTGGAGACGTGTATCTTTGACACATGCTGAGGTATAGATCCGAGATTGTTTCATTAGAATAACAAATGAACTTTAACAGCATCTTATTATGCCTCTGACTTTCATGGAGAAGTTAAATAGTTGCATTATTATGCAGACACCCGACACATCTGAATTAGGCTTTTTTTTTACAAAATAGCTGGTAGTTTTGGTTAATCAGTATATTTTGTGGTAAGTTATGTGAGCAGTGTCCACTTGCGCTATTGGGGTGTGTTATTCAGAAGAATCTGGTTTTCCTCGACCCCTTCTTATAGTTGTTTGCCTAGAACTTACATTTTTAACTGTGTTGATCATATCAGACAATATGGGAGGGTTGTTAATGCAGTTATTAGATTTTTGCCTTTATCACCACCTGGTCTTATAGTGTTTTGCACTAAAAATGCATTAAAGAGTAAATTATTTTAATTTTGCTTTGTAGTACTTTGCTTATTATAGCATGGTGGGTGACAATTTCTCCTGTTTCTTCCATTGTTTTACTGTGTTCAGCCATTCGAGTTATGCAAAATAGGTTCTCCATTAGATCCTTTCTGGATAACAAAGATGGGTGAGCCTTTTCCTAATTTCACTTAATTTCTGTTTTGTGTATGGGGTTCAGCCTGAAAGTTGGTCATTTTGGGTTTGATCTAATTTGGACTGTTAAGAAGTTGTACGTATTAGTTTGCATTACAGTGTTCTTAAAAAACTTGGGAGGGGGTATTCTAAAACTCCTATGTAAGGCCATGTTTACTGATTTAAAGGGACAGTATACACCAATATTAACATAACTGCATGTAATAGACACTACTATAAAGAATAATATGCACAGATACTGATATAAAAATCCAGTATAAAACCGTTTAAAAACTTACGTAGAAGCTCCCAGTCTAGCTCTGTTGAAAAGGTTAGCTGGAACACCCACTGCAAGTGGTTCTATAGCAAAAAAAGCAGACCCCCCTTCCTCTGCATATGAAAATGATTTTTAGACAAACAGGAACAAGCTGGAGTAGGCATACATCAGTGTTCTCCTAAAACTTTGGGGCTTGGTTATGAATCTGAAAAGCAGTGCAATGTTATTTAAAAATAAGCAAAACTTTTTTTTTTTGATGAGTCTTCCATAGAGTTACGATGGTTTGGGAAGCATGGATTATGGAAGGAGTACATACTGTTGATGGTCAGTTACACAGAACATTTGTATCTATATTTTTAGTGCATTTTGTAGAAATAGTCTAGGGTTTAATTGTCAAAAGAACCTGGAGCTTAGCTAGAGATTTTAGCCATTCTATAATGGTGCACATCTTGGAAAGTGATCAAATTAAGCAACAATATAAAGAAAATGAATAGGTTAGTGGGAGAATGTGTTTAGAGATTTGGGGCCTCAGTTATCCGTCACAGTGAGTGACCTAAAAGAGTACTGTTTGAAAAATGGCAGAGCTAGACTAAATTTGCCAGTCCATCATCAGGCAGGGTTCTTGCCCTTGGGTTACCTTGTTGGTTTGCTGGATTCAATTATGCAGGCGAAGTTCTGCAAACCAGTGTCAAGATCGAGCCAATTTCTCTAGCCATGTAAGTGGCATGGAACCAAGTTTATGTGCTAAAGGAGAGTACAGGAGAGAATCCAGGAAACAAGCAAGGGTCAGGAAACTTGAGTTCAAGCTGTACCCAAGACATAAAGCACAGGGAGAAGTCAGAAGAGTAGTACAAAATACAGTTCCAATGGTCAGCAGCCAAGTAATCTGTCTGAAACAAGTAATTTAGCAAAATGGCCTGCAAAAGATAAGATTTAGAAGGCAGGCCAAGGTCGTAACAGGAAGGGAGGATCATGAATGACAGATCTAACCAATAGCCCAATAGCATTTTCACAGGCCTTTTAAACCTTTACATGCCATTTTTGGTAGAAGTTCTGCCTCATAGTCACTTCCATTGTTGGGGTAACACATAGCATTGTCCTCAATACATAACTCACAGTCTGCACTATATTTAGAGCGTCACACATTGCACTATACTTAGTATACCCCTCCTCTGAATCATTGCTACACTCAGAGCTAATTTCCACAGCTTCTTCCCACACACACATAAACGGGGTGGAAAAATATTAATATGGGCTAATAGTCTGGGTAAAAAAGTTACAATTCCATTCAATGTTAAAGAAAGGAAAAAAGTCTCATCCACTGTAGCCTGTAGCCTGTAAGCTCTTTGAAGCATAGCCCTGCTCATCCTGTACTAACTTGTTTTGTTTAGTCTGTTATGTATTTACAGTATATTTTACCAAAAATCGTTGTCTTTGTATACCCCTATTTTTGCATACAGCACTACAGAACTTTGCGGAGCTGTATAAATAAATGGTAATAATAATAATAATATTAATTTTAGTAATTCCTTACTTGTCTAGGACTAGTAAACTTGTGGAAATCTCTAGACATATTGGGCTAGATTATGAGTGGAGTGCTATTTATCGCTAGAAGTTGTATGCGCGCGTTGGGCAGCACGCATATTACAAGTAGAAATAAACAATTTGCTTGTGCGCCACTTGTAATCTAGCCCATATATGGTAAGGTGATGTTTGAAATAAAGTTAGCGATGTATTAAAATATATTAAACGATTGCTAAATTATATAACAGATGATACACTATTTCACCAAAAAAGTGTATATTTGGATTTGTTAGGAATATAGCTTTGTGAAAGGAGTATTAAAAATAAATACTGAATGGTTGCTGTAGTCTAGAACTAACTCAAAGGGCTTTTTGGTTCTTATGTGCTGTTAAAATCTATCTTTGTATGAGTGTTTCTTCCCTTCTTCTTCATTGGCTTTTTTTTTTTGTATGGAACTATTATCACTTATTGTTTTACTTATGAGCATTAGCAATTGTAATGTATTTGCATTAATTTCTGTATATATGTGCAAGCCATAATGCTTACTTTCTTGCTACAAACTAACTGAATTCCTTCCACCAGGGTTTTTATATAACGCAGCATGTTTCCTGATCACATAAGTTTAAAGTTAAACATTTAGAAATGTGTCAACATTACATTTATGAGAAAGAATTGTCTGGGAAGGTATGAGGTATGTTTCGCTATTTATCACTCCCAGTCGTGCGCTAACTAATCACTACTTCTGCTTTTTGCGTGCATGGGATACTGCACGTATTACAATTTAAGAGTAAAAAAGATTTCACTTGCACGATAACCCGAAGCGCAAAAAGCCGAAGTTAGAATATCACAACCGCGTTAACATATTTTTCCTTAGACTTCAATAGAGCGCAAAAGGGGTAAAAGAAACTAACATCCAACAAGTCGTGCTCAAACCCGATAGCATTTTCTCATGTGCCCTAACCTGACATGAAAATATTACTATTTCACATTCCAATGTTCTTCAAATAGCAGAATATGTTCTATTTATTCATTAAAACATATTACTATATGCATATGTTTGTTTGTATTTTGTAAAATATATATCCATACCTATATATGCAGATGTATATATATATATATATATATATATGTATATATATATACTGTATATATATATGTATATATATATACTGTATATATATATATATATATATATATATATATATATATATATATATATATATATATATATATATATATAGGAATATCTATTTAAAAATACTTAGAACATATTCCCCTATGGGAAGAACATACATTGAATTTACAAGTTGTCAGCTACTTAACTGCAAAGGGCTCCAATGCCATTATACAGTATATGCATATATTGTATATGTATTTATGTGTTTATATGCGAATATATGTCTGTAAATACATATATACACATATTTATACAAAAATACATATGTACACACATATATACATACATATACATCTCATCTACATCTCTAGATATTTATATGTATGTATCTCTTTGTTAATGCCCTTCTTTTTCTAACACCTGAGACCTTATTACTTTGAGCCCTTATAACTTTTTATCACAATTTAAAAAAAAATATAAGATAATGTTATTATGAATGTACCTGTACTATTAAATATGTTTTTAATGTTTATTGTGGAACTTTTTATTTGAGAGCAAGAGTTAACCCCAGCTTTGAGGTTGTTCTAACCCGATGCTCATCAAATTAAATTGGGCTTGAATGAACGCTTTTACTTTCAACTCGTAATACTTGTGCAACTTCTGATGCACGCAAATAGCCGCAATAAAATCGTTATCGCTCGCTCACAATTGTTTGCACACCACTCGTAATCTGGCCCTAATATTGTTGCTAAATAATTAAGGTACATGTTGTGCATTAGTATTTTGCTTTTAAGATATATTTTATTTAAACGGCGCTATTAAAAACAAAATAAGAAATTATTCTGTTCAAATTTGGAAAGCATTTCTAGTTTTATAAATACCTCAGAAAATATATTACAAAGCGTGGGATAAAATGTAGAAGTGTGATCACATGAACTCCCCACATACACCGTGTGAACACTTTTCACTGATCCGGTACAAGTTAAAAGTACACAAGTGAGAGTCACTTAATGGGAGGACACCCTCCAAACATTCCCCACAGAAACAATGGCGGTAAGGATCTGGAAACATGTTATGCACCACTAGCCTTTCATGTGCAAGATGTGTGATGTGTATAATAGGACTCGTACCTGTCGACCTCCGGAACGTATCAGGCAGAAGTAGGGGCTGACCGCAGATCCGTCGTTTCACTTCAATACATAGTGCCTCTTTTTCTTTCAGGGTATTTCAGCTGAGTCCTATACCCGCCCTTACTGGCGGTTGCTTCAATTTCCAGTCCTCCTCCCGTTTGAGAAACCTGAGCTGTGTGTGCAATACGGTGATCACCTCCGGTCCGTGCTCACTCTGTAGGCCTTAGACGTATACAGGGACAAAAACAGAAATAGAGGAGCATAGACCGGGTGGTATGCAGGTAAAACGATTTATTTCAAGTTAGCGCCGTAGCGCGACATGAGTGAAGTCAAATATAACAGAATACACAAAAAATGTGGAGGGGATAAATACCCCGGGTTAAACACGGAAAAAATCTATATACACAGAAGGGCTGGAAAATATCAGGTAAACGCGTTTCAGCGTGTAGCGTGTAGCCTTACTCGTTACCAGTAATGAGTAAGGCTACACGCTGAAACGCGTTTACCTGATAGGGCTGGAAAATATCAGGTAGGGCTGGAAAATATCAGGTAAACGCGTTTCAGCGTGTAGCGTGTAGCCTTACTCATTACCAGTAATGAGTAAGGCTACACGCTGAAACGCGTTTACCTGATAGTTTCCAGCCCTTCTGTGTATATAGATTTTTTCCGTGTTTAACCCGGGGTATTTATCCCCTCCACATTTTTTGCGTATTCTGTTATATTTGACTTCACTCATGTCGCGCTACGGCGCTAACTTGAAATAAATTGTTTTACCTGCATACCACTCTGTTTTTGTCTCAGAAAATATATTATTTTTCCTTGTTTTAAATTTGTTTTCTAATGTAATATTCATAAAACAATAACAAGAGTCCAAGAAATCAAAGGCCAGGAAAGACTACGGAGTATAGAAAGTGCTTTCACTTTTGGCTTCATTAGTACTAAATTATGTTACAAGGTGTTCTGATATAAATGGTATAAGTTGTCTGATCTTTTATTTAACAAACATGTTATGAGGAATATAACTTTTAATCCATTTAAACATAGTATATATTTATACATGTATATGGCTAAAGGTAATATCCTTTTAGCTTTAAAATATACAATGTTTACAAAATAACCTCTTTATACCTTGACATGTAAACAATGAAAGAGATTTCCACCGGAATCTAAACTTCAGAATTATAGTGATGGTAAAGTGTAGCATTTCTGTGATGCTAGCTTTATCCAAGGGTTAATATAAACGGTCCTTCATTCATGAGTTTTAATTAAACATGCTGTAAAATGTACCTTTATTTTCTTTCTCTTTATACTAAAATATCACCCTCCGGCCGCCCAAAGCAAAGCCAATTTCTTTTTCCCAAGGTGACGTTTCCACCTCTTCTCCAGTAGCTGTGCTAGTCATACGGCACTTAACGGTTGCCAACACTGCCAATATTAGCTGTATAAGGGATCACCATTCTTGAGCCATTCACACAAGTTTTGTAGCCTCATTCTGGAGCACAGTGAACCTCACTCATGGGCAAGCACACCTGCCATAAGCACGCCTGTCCAATCTATTAGAGACATTTGGAACCCTGTTTGCTATCTTAAAATTGATTAAACTTATCTCCAGGGGTGGAACTACCCTTGGTGCAGCAGGTGCAGTGGCACCTGGGCCCAAGTGCTGGGGGGACTCGTAGCGGCCAGTATATAAATGTGCATGTGCATAATCTGTATAATTCTAATGCAGGGGAGCCTTTTTTAGTGTAGGTTGCATGCTCAGGTCCATCTTATTTATCTATCTATATTCAAAATCATTATACATAGCAGCATGTATATTATTACTGTTGCTTACTACTGAGTTACCTTTAGGGGTCACCAAAGAAAAAATTACACCAGGGACTTCCAATGAGTAGGTCCGCTACAGCTTACCTCAGTTTGAACCAGATTAATTTTGTACCTAAGAAGAAAAAAGAAAATCTTAAAAAAAAATCAGTTATAGTTTTATTAAAATTTGAAAATCATCCCCTCTAAAAAGTAATGAGAAAATATAGAAAAGGTACAAAGCCTGATTAAAATATGAATTAAAAATTGTAATAATAATAATATTGGAATTTGTTTAAAAGTGGTTCTAACTATAAAGCTTCAATATAGAAACTGAAAAGGAATAAAATAAAAATGCTGCTACATAGTGTAGTAAATCAGTAAGATAGGTAGTGTGAACACCAGACCACTTGTGCAGCACTTTAAGATATCAACAAAATTATGAGTGTGGCTCTTTGAGTTTTAATTCAAAGCAAGGTATATAATCTATGGTTTTACTGTATGTGGCGCCCCTTCTTTGTTTTTATTTTCTAATTTACGATTTCTTTTTATCCAGGGGATTGAATAATAAAGGCCTATCATAAGGCCGAAACGCGTTGATAGTATATGGTAACACTATTTCCAATTATTCTGTATTATTCCTTGCGATATTGCACTATTGTATTTTCTTTATTTATAGGTTTCAAGAGATAAAAATAGCTCTGGATAACTCAGGACCTATCCTTCTAAGAGATATACATTCACCATTTGTTTGTCAAGATATACATTCACCAATTTTTTCGTCAGGGTGGACATTGCACCATTTTTTTATTCTTTTGATGGTTTGGATTTTTTGAATTTTTTATATATTTTTTTCACTTTATTTTGTCACATTTTTACACTTTTGTATTTTTATCTTTTTTTCCCCTCTTTTTTACTTTTTGAGTTTTGATATCACCAGTCAAGGATTTATCTACATATCACGGCATCCACATAAGGAACATTCACAATTCCACTAATTTGGAACGACAGACTCATCCTATACCAGTATTCCCATACACGTGTTTTGTTTGGACATAGGAATCTGCTTTAAACTACAAGTATTCTGTTGTGTAACATGGATCCATGCTAATTTGTACGCCATATATATGGTGCATTTTTAAGTTTGTTTTTAACATCTAATGTTTTTATACTATATATTTTAAGATTAAATGTGTATATTTTAAAGATCTATATCTGAGTTTTAATTCAAAGCAAGGTATATAATCTATGGTTTTACTGTATGTGGAGCCCCTTCTTTGTTTTTATTTTCTAATTTACGATTTCCTTTTATCCAGGGGATTGAAGTGGAGCTGCTTTTAGTGAGATCTCCCTCAATACTTTTATGTTTACTGTTTTGATCAACCCCTTCTATTTTCATTATCTTTAGGTGGGAATTCAGGCGAATATTAAAGATTCATCATACTCCTTTTTTGTTGTTGTTGTTGCTTATTCCCTATATTTGTGTGTGCCCCTTTAAAGGACCACTAAATACAGTAGCTTTGCATAATCAACACATGCATAATAAAAAGACAATGCAAAAGCACTTAGTCTAAAATTCAAATAAGTCATAGATTTATTTATTTATTTTTACAAATTTTAAAGTTATTTTTATTTTCCATCCATCAGCTAATCACAAAATGCACTTACGTATATAGTATGAATTATTGCAGATGCTCCGTAGGAGCTGGTGCCAAGGAAACTGTGCATAGAAAAAGATTGTGCACATTGATTGGTTGTTTAAAATGTGGTGCTCTATCTGAATCGTGTTCCTTTAAGAAGGATTTTTTACAAGAAACTCTTATATACACATATGTTACGCATACCTTCGCACCAGCATTCAAATACTACACCTACTCAGAGTTGGAGGTATCCTGTAAGGCTCAAATTGAGTCATTACTGACATGATACACATACAGAGACAGCATCAGAACTTCAGCAGCAGCGAAGGGGGTAAGTCGTGCAGCAATTATAAATATATATGTATATGCTAATATACATATATATTTATGTGTTAATATGTGTATATACATATATATATATATATATATATATATATATATTTATATTTACTGGGAACACACAGTTCCCATAGAGTGCAATGTAAAGGCACCCCACTCCCGCCAACTTTAACCCCAAAATATTGCCTAGTGCAGTAATTTTATTAAAAATTAAAGATGACAGCATCTACAAACTACTCTCGACAGTATTTTAGTAGATTCAGGAGTAATTTGAGGAAGCACTTCTTTACAGAAAGAGTGATTGATTTATGGAATAAACTTCCTCAAGAGGTAGTAATGGCAAACACTGTGGGGGACTTTTAAAATGCCTGGGACAAACATAAGGCTATCCTAAGAACTAGATACGTTTATACTGTTAGGTAATATCAGGGAGATTTGCTGGGCCTATGGCTTTTATCTGCCGTCAATATCTATGTTTCTATGTTTTGGGGCCATTTGGGTCAGATTTATAAAATTAACCAGAGATCTGATTTCTGGTTAATTTTATAAGCACTAATTGCTTGTAATGGCTGATTAATTATCTCGGTCCCGCAAAGTTGCCCATTTGCGGGAGCTCGATAATTTAGCACTCCACTTAAAATGTAGCCCAAGATGTTTAATTATGCATAATTTAAATATTTTGCAGAGCCCTTTCATTATTTATTTTGCCTAGTTTTCCTGTAATTTAACTCTGAAAATGATATTTTTCCATTGAGGCAAAAGTGCAGCTCAGTGGAATGCAGAGGCTGACATTTCAACATTGCACAGTGATTGGTTGATATATGCAGAAGTTTGATTACATCTGTCTCTTAATTTGCCATAGTTGAACATTCAAGAGGCTTTTCAAAGGTTGTGTCCTAGACCTGAAAAACTGTTATATTTTTCTAATAAAATTACAGTTTCACATTCTTTTAAAATGTTTATTTTACATGCAGATCTTTTGCAATGTAGTGAATCATTTCAGGTGCATACATTTAAAAAAATGACTTAAATGTCCCTTTTAATTGGATACAATTAGGTATGTGACAGAAATAAGTAATCGATGGTCAAAGTCAAAATTCTTAAATGTCATAAGCTGTAACTCAGAAGGTAAAAAAATAGATATTTTCCATCTCTAACTATTGTTTAAAACCCAATTTCTCAGCTCTATAATACCAAATTTGAGATAAGCAGATACTGGATGGGTCCCTCCCTTCACCTTTAGGGGTAGTGGTTTTACTTTGTCACTTATGATTGAATAGTGTTTGTCCTCTTATCTGTCAATTTGTACAAGAGTTATTATGATTATTTCAGAGCTACAGCCTTCTAACCACACAAACTCCTCTCACCATAACTTTATATAATTAAAATTTGAGTTATAATTGCACATTTGTTGATCGATTACTTCTGTTTAATATTAAACATACATCTCGATGATTGTGTTTATTGTTTTTGGCTCCCAACATTGGAATGATCACAATGTAAATTACTTTATTTTTTTATTGGAAAAATATCCTATTAGATATTGAAAAAGTCACCCATAAAATGTATTGACATAAGTGACTTTGGAGAAGACAATTTATTTTCTTACGTGCTAACAAGGTTTTTTTTTCCAGCACACCCTTAAGACAACACTGTTATTACGAGTTGTCTGAATGGCTATGTTAGCCTCAGAAAAGAGAGTGTTGAGCATAATTTAGCTTCCTTTCAACTCTCAATACCAGCGTTGCCTACAGTAGCGGTAACCTGGAAAAACGTGCTTGTGCACGATTTCCCCATAGGAAACAATGGGGCTGAGCTGGCTGAAAATAAACCTAACACCTGCAAAAAAAGCAGCATTCAGCTCCTAACGCAGCCCCATTGTTTCCTATGGGGAAAGACTTTCTAAGTCTACACCTAACACCCTAACATGAACCCCGAGTCTAAACACCTCTAATCTTACACTTATTAACCCCTAATCTGCTGCCCCGCTATCACTGACACCTACATTATATTATTAACCCCTAATCTGCTGCTCCAGACACCGCCACAACCTACATTATAGCTATGAACCCCTAATCTGCTGCCCCTAACATCGCCGACACCTATATTATATTTATTAACCCCTAATCTGGCCCCCCCAATTTCGCTGCCACCTACCTACAATTATTAACCCCTAATCTGCCGACCGGACCTCGCCGCCACTATAATAAATGTATTAACCCCTAAATTGCCGCAGTCCTGCCTCGTAAAACTAAATACTTACCTATAAAATAAACCCTAATATAGCTACAATATTACTAATAGTTACATTGTAGCTATTTTAGGATTTATATTTATTTTTTAAACTATAGTACAAAAAACCCCACTAATTACACCTAATCTAAGCCCCCTAATAAAATAACAAAGCCCCCTTAAAAGGGCTTTTTGCGGGGCATTGCCCCAAAGTAATCAGCTCTTTTACCTGTAAATAAAACTGCAATCCCCCCCAACATTACAACCCACCATCCACATACCCCTACTCCAAAAAACACCCAATGCCCCCTTAAAAAACCTAACACTACCCCCCCTGAAGATCACCCTACCTGGAGCCGTGTTCACCCAGCCAGGCACCGATGGGCCAGAAGTGGACATCCGGAGTGGCAGAAGTCTTCATCCGATCGGGGCAGAAGAGGTCCTCCAAGAGGCAGATGTCTTCATCCAAGCGGCATCTTCAATCTTCAATCAACCGGAGCGGTGCCATCTTGAATCCATCCGACGCGGAGCCATCCTCTTCGTATGATGTGCTAAGTCCGAATGAAGGTTCCTTTCAATGATGTCATCCAAGATGGCGTCCCTTGAATTCCGATTGGCTGATAGGATTCTATCAGCCAATCGGAATTAAGGTAGGAAAAATCCGATTGGTTGATTTAATCAGCCAATCGGATTAAACTTCAATCCGATTGGCTGATTGGATGAGCCAATAGAATTGACCTCACATTCTATTGGCTCATCCAATCAGCCAATCGGATTGAAGTATTTCCTGTTGGAGGCGGGGCATGCAGGTAGTTGCAGGTAACTGCAGGTGCCGTGGAAGCTCCGCTCCTCTATGTGAGGCCTAATTCACCACCAACATATGCCTTTGTTCCCCTTGGCCATACATAGGCTTGGGTATTAGGATTTCTATCCTGCATGGGAATTTAGGATTGCAGCCTAAGAACGCACGTTGGCTGGTGCACACTATTTTTGCACGGGCTCTCAGGTGCTGGAACAAGCAGCTCTCGGATAAGCCCTTAAAGTTGCCTGGGACTCAATATTGATGGCTGCCAATTTACCACGCTACTGCATCTGGCATTTAACCTTGTCTGCCTAGAGACACCTGGACTCATCTACACAAGCGCTGCTCTCTGGGCAAGCAAGCTGCACTCCGGAGTGTACTGAACAGAGCCGCGACTTATCACTTACCTGGCTGAGTGTACTCTACAAACAAGCGGCGGTCCCTCCGTTCCCTGGCAGGTATCGAAGTGTACGCTAAAGGTGACGTGACTCCTGAGCCCACCTGGATGGGCCAGCACCATAGGCGGCAGTGCTCCTCTCCCTGGTTGAGAGTGACCAATGTCAAAGTGACTCAAGCACCAGTGATAAAGATTCAGTATGTAACAAGTGCAAAGAAATTCCAGCAGCACAACAATAGTGAATAATCTTCCAATTTTATTAGGTACCTGGAGGTAAAGCAATGACGTTTCGGGCTCAGTAGCCCTTAATCATATATGATTAAGGGCTACTGAGCCCGAAACGTCATTGCTTTACCTCCAGGTACCTAATAAAATTGGAAGATTATTCACTATTGTTGTGCTGCTGGAATTTCTTCGCACCTGGTTGAGAGTGAATCAGTGCTGAGTTTCCTGGAAGGAGCCAGGGCCCCCTGGAAGGGCAAATAATAAAAGTAGTTCTGTCTCTCCTAGCGGAAGGAGTTGCAGGTATCACTGCATGCCAGTCTTGGTTATTATACAACCAGGGCCCTTTCACCTCAAGCTCACACATGATTGGAGGAAGCGTGTCTGGGATGGCCGATCTGACCGATGTCTACATTGCTCCCGGTGGCGGACGGGCTGCCACGCCGTGGAGCGGCTTCTTTCTTGTTTACAGCAAGGGGTTCCTCCGCTCTTACAGTTCATAGCCTGGGAAGATTAAGTGAGTAGAATACCAGCCGAGGCTCACGACATCTGTGGCGAGGTATCGTATCCTTGTATGACTGTTTGTTCTCCGCTGGGCATAAAAGAACATTGAATTCACTATAGCTGTGGGGCTTGCCTTGGTGGACTATCTATTGCGGTGCGCGGAGCACTGGACTCTCTTAGAGCCATTATACGAGTAGCTGTCTTTGGCTGACAGAGCAGGTTGCTGTGGATGCAATGAAGAAGATGTACTGTTACCTGTTCTGTTCAGTTTATTAATGTGGCTGTTTGTGTGGGAACTGTAATCTCCATCTACTGTCATTTTCTGGCCTGTTAGTATCTCACGTGTATAAATCCTTTCTATGCAGGTTTATGGTAGAAGGGTTTTACACCCCTGAGCGTGAGATTACTGGGAACAGTATATATGTAAGGAATCTATCACAGGTACTCCCCAGGTATTAAAACATAGCAGGTTATTTTTATATAAGTTCTATCTTGCATTACGCATTTGAAGAGCTCACTAATGTTGATATTTACATGCTTTATTTAAATGGTATATACTGTTATTATATTATGCCTGATTTGCTAAGTCTAAAACAACAGTTTTTCCTGTGATTGCTTTTTCGAACCGGTGGGCTGTATTTAAGGATATGGCGTTTTATCTTAAAGGGACATAATACTCGTATGCTAAATCACTTGAAACTGATGCAGTATAGCTGTAAAAAGCTGATAGGAAAATATCACCTGAGCATCTCTATGTAAAAAAGGAAGATATTTTACCTCACAATCTCCTCAGCTCAGCAGAGTAAGTTCTGTGTAAAAAGTTATACTCAACTGCTCCCAGCTGCAGGTAAAAAAAATTTAAAAAAATGAAGAAATGAACAGCAGCCAATCAGCATCAGCAGTGCTGAGGTCATGAACTTTTACTGTGATCTCATGAGATTTGACTTGACTCTCATGAGATTTCATTGTAAACTTCCTTTACCTGATTGGTGAAATAAGATGAGAGCGCACGATGCTCATCCCTTCAGATGTCCCAGGGCAGACACACTAAAATGCTGCTTAGAAATCCTTTACAATGGGAGGTGGCTATTGAGGAACTTTTGAGGTAAAATATCTTTCTTTTTTACATAGAGATGTTCAGGAGATATTTTCTAGTCAGCTTTTTACAGCTATGCTGCATCACTTTCAAGTGTTTAAACATTTGGGTATTATGGCCCTTTAACCAAACTAACCCCTTTTAGTCATATATTATTGTATGCCTTATATACAATTTTTTCTATGCAGCTTCTCGCTGGGCCACTGTGAATTATGAAACTATGCTAGCATATATCCCAAAACGTTCTGTGCTACAAAGCTTAATTTCATGCTAGAGCATATTCTAGATATAGTTTAGAATTAGGGAACACTATTTAGAAAGTGATACACTTTAGATAAAGTTCAAATTTAGGGAATACATTTAAATTAGAATTGATGCTTGAAGTATAAGCACTTTATCACTTTGGAGCATATACTGTTATATTTTGTCTTGGGTAGCAATAATATAATAGAAATTTAAGCACTTTACACATTTTTTTAGGTCTGCTCCTTTTGTGTTTTTTTTTTTCTTTTTTTAAAAAAAACAGCTACTATAACACTAAATATAGGATTTTTTGCACGATGGGTAATATTTGGAGATAGTTTGTTAGAGTAACACAAGTACGAATTGCTGACACATAGATATCACAAGAACTATCTCCCTGGGGTGTTAGATGACCAATACTTATATACATTTTTTTATTTTTTTTTCTCACATTCAATAGAAGTGTACTTATGTAATTGTTATGGAAATTGTTTAGTAACTCTGGAAACATTGGAGAAATCTGTTCTGTTCCCCATCTTTCTAAGCTACACAGATAGCATTTGCCCCATTGTAGATAAATAAAGGGTACGTCCTGTCCATGGACAGGTATATGCATCAAAGGAGCTCTCCCTCCAATATGCCTCCTAAATCAAAGCAAATAAAAGGGAGTAGCAGGAATCTGGAATCTAGCATTGTCTCCCCTCAAGAAAAAGGTGTCTCTAACCCTTTCCCCAATAATATGATAGAATTTGCAGCTGAAGTGGCAAAAATTTTGATACCCCAATTTGATATGATTAAACAGGAGATCAGGCATGAGATATCAAACCTCACTATAGAGGTTAGGCAGTTCTCATCAAGATTAGCTGAAATCGAGAATAGGATCTCGGACCTGGAAGACAGATTTAATGTACTAGATCCAACTATGGATACTTATAGCAAAACTATTACTTCCCTGCAAGCTAAGATTGAGGATCTTGAGGACCGATCGAGACGTAATAACTTAAAAGTGATTGGTCTGCCTGAATCTCCTGAATTTCAAGATCTAATAAATTTTGTCACTACTACATTACCACAGGCTCTGCAGATTCCAGCTCCTGCTTCTCCCTTCCAGATTGAAAGGGTTCACAGGATAGGCCAACGACGGGAACAAAGTGAGGCCCTGAGACCTAGGCTAGTAATTTTTAAATTTGTGAATTTCCAAGATAAATTATTGTATCTTAAGCATTACAGGAAATGTAACCCTTTTTCTTTAGGCCCTCATAAGTTATTAATGTTTCAAGATTTCTCCTCTGAAACTCTAACTAAGAGAAGAGATATGTCCTTTTTCTATGGGAGACTCCAGAGGGAAAATTACAACATTAAGTTGATCTACCCTGCAAAGTTAATAGTGTTGAAAGATGGTACCACACATACACAAAATAATGTTATGGAGGCTGAGACTTTTTGCAGGGAAGCAGGTGTACCATGAATACGTATCCAATACCACCAGGCAGATGTTCTATGATGGTAGAGTTACTATGATGGTAGAGTTAGAATATTTTTACGTTAGGCGATACCCAGCTGATATATATGGCCCTTTCTCTTGGTTTTTCGTTTTGTTTTGTGTGTTTCAATTTTGCTTAATTCAAATTGTGAAATATGCTGGTTGTAGAAATGGTGTTTTTTGTGTGTGTGGAGGGGGGGGTTCTCCTCTTTCCTCTTCTCCTCTCTCTCTCTTCCCCCCTCTTTTTGTATTTCAGTGTATTTCCTCGATTCTCCTTAAGGGTGGGTAATTTTATGGGTTATTCCCTCTTGTATGTTTGGCCCTCAAGATGAATAGAGTCGATGGCTTTTAATTTCAATCTATTATCTTGGAATGTAGGTGTTCGCACCTATACGTGTGTATCCCATGTCCAGCGATCCTTTTCTCGGCTCGACTATTTCTTAGTATCAGAATCAATGCTTGCCTGGAATTGGGCGACCATAATCGAGGACATAGTCATCTCTGACCATGCCGTCATAACATTGAATTGTGGTATTGGTAATAAGCGCTTAGGTAAAAATCATATTTATTTCCCCAGATATTTGGGTAATAATATTAAGTTTCAGAACCAGTTACGTCTGAAATGGGCAGAGTATTTTAATAATAATGAAAATATATATAGATAAAATTGAAGTATTATGTGATACCTCTAAGGCTGTTTTACGTGGAGAGATTAAATCCTACACGCTCCATTGGACAAAAAATTGTAGTTTAGTGGCCAGACAGCTAGCCAATCGGGTTAAGAATACATATAGAGCTTATATCATTAATCACACTAGAGAATGTTGGGAGGCTTATGTCACAGCAAAGACACTTCGAGATACACATATGAAACAGAATAGTGCCCAGGAAGAACTTAGAATGAAAGAAATATACGGGGGCTTTACAGGAAGATCGGCTAATTTTTTAGCCAGATTAGCCAAATCCTCTCCCAGATATGCAATTGCTTCCATCAAACAAGGAGCTATAAGATATACGAAACACACAGATATTGAAAAAGTATTTTTTGAATTTTTCCAAGATCTGTATAGACAAGATACTCCCAAGCTAGATTAGAAAGACACATTCTGGGAAAAGATCAAGGTGCCAAGACTATCCATAGAGGCCAGAGACACTATTAATGCGCCCATCACCGAAGAGGAAATAATATGGGCAATTAAGAATGCGAAACCCAACAAAGCGGCCAGATCAGATGCACTCCCCATTGAATATTATAGAATCTTACAAACCCAGGTGATGCCTATACTAATCAAGTTATTTAATTTCTACTTTTCAGAGAACACGAGCTGTTCTGCCTCTTTTACATCCGCAAACATTTCGTTGATCCTAAAAAAGGATAAAGATCCCGAGCTGCCAAGTTCTTTCAGACCTATTTCTGTCCTAAACACCGATTATAAGCTGCTCGCAGCTATTGTGGCCTCACGATTGAAACCTCATATGGGTGACCTAATCCATGAGAACCAATCCGGTTTTATGCCTGGGCGGAACCCCGTAAGAAATACAAGGAAACTGTTAATTTTGATTGAGTCTTTCTGGAATAAGTATAAGTATTTTGAGCCCTACGAAAGTATGGATAAGGCTATTCTAACGGTCAACGTGGAGAAGGCCTTTGATAGGGTCAGTTGGGACCATCTGTTCTCCGCTTTGGATCAATTTGGATTCTCGGGATACTTTAATAACTATATACGGTTAATTTATAGTGCCCCCTCATCCGCGGTTGTTATCAATAACACGTCCACTCAACGATTCGATCTATTCAGAGGGACTAGACAAGGTTGTCCACTTTCCCCTTTCCTGTTTAATCTTAGTGTAGAACCTTTGGCCATCCGATTAAGGCAAGAACTTGATGGGATTTCATTGGTGTATGAGAAATTGGTTCTGCTTCTTTATGCGGACGACCTCCTATTATTTCTAGCTAACCTTAAGGTTTCTTTACCTATTTTACAGGCTACTATTCAAGAGTTCGGGGAAATTTCTGGGTTCAAGATCAATACGTCTAAATCAGAACTAATGTGGATATATAAAAACCCCTATCTTTATATTAATCACCCTTTCCTAGAGGTTTCCCAGATTACATACCTTATCCAGAAACCCGGAAGAATGGTATAGGTTCAATTATAGGGCGGGGCTGGACCTTTCTAAGAAAAAACTGGAGGAATGGGCCATGCTACCTATATCTTTATCTGCCCGTGTGACTTTGATTAAATCAGTCATTTTTCCAAAACTCCTCTATATCTTTCAAAACATCCCTTGGTTTTTACATAAAAAAGATATCGCTATATATAATAAGGCATATTCTAAATTTCTATGGAATGGAAAGAGACCACGGATTGCTTCCCATAGGCTTATGAATTCTAAGGTATCAGCTGGCCTTGCACTCCCTAATATCCAGACATACAACCTGGTTATTATAGCTAGATTTGCATTAAACTGGCTAACTGGGAAGGATCAAATTTCTTCGTTTATATGGGAATCCCAGATTGTGGCTCCCTTTCAGTTGAAAGCTCTTTTGCACTGTCCACTTACCTCAATTCCATCCAATATATTTTATCTGTCCACCTTTAAGAATGTCATTGTGCTTGGCAAAGATTATGTACGGAATTAGAATGTTCACCTTATGTCTCACAATATTTACCCATAGTCGGTAACCCTGAGTTCAGTCCAGGCCTTTCTAAGCAGATATTTAAAGATTGGGAGTCAAAAGGTCTTAAAACCATGTGCCAAATACGGGATACAGGAGGCCATCCATTATTATTTCAAGAAATTGCAACCCAATTTGATTTAGGTGCACGTGAGTTCTATGCCTACCTTCAAGTTAGGCATTTTCTTCAAGAGTTGCTCACAAAATATGGGAATAATTGGACTATGGGCGAATTACAGGCTAGGATTTCTATTTACACGGCAGGAATACATGCAATCTCTCCATTGTATTTACTTTTAAATCAGAAAGCGTCAAACTTACAAGTGAGTGAAATGGTTGCAAAGTGGGTCATCCAATTTCCAGACATAAATGAGCAGACCATTATTGGGAGCTTTAAAATAATTCAACAGAACTGGGTCCAGACAATAGGGAGGGAGTCACAGATAAAAGTTGGTTTACAGAGATATCTTACACCTGCTGTTCTTTCAAAATGGTATAAGACGAAGGTCCTATGCTCTAGATGTTCATCCATAGGAGCAGATATATTCCATTGCTTATGGAGTTGCCCTAAAATATGCCAATATTGGGGAAAAATTACATTCTGGATGACGGTAGTTTTGGAATTGGATCATAAGTTATCCCCAAATTGAAATTTTCTTTCTGGTTAAATTCCAGGGAATAAGTAAGAACTATAGTCTGATAAATACTATAATATTAACAGCACGTAATCTTATTTTTAAATCATGCAAAGCATCCTCTGCACCTACAATGGCACAATTTATTGGTTGTATTTCTTAAAAAATGGGAGATGTTTGTAAGATCCCTGCCCTTAGTACAACAAAAAAAAATAAACGGCTAGATTTAGAGTTTTGTCGGTAAAGACCCACGTAGCTAACGCCGGCTTTTTTTCTGGCCGCACCATAAAAATAACTCTGGTATTGAGAGTCCACATAAAGGCTGCGTTAGGCTCCAAAAAAGGAGCGTAGAGCATTTTTAACGCAGCTTCAACTCTCGATACCAGAGTTGCTTACGCAAGCGGCCAGCCTCAAAAACGTGCTCGTGCACGATTCCCCCATAGGAAACAATGGGGCTGTTTGAGCTGAAAAAAAACCTAACACCTGCAAAAAAGCCGTGTTCAGCTCCTAACGCAGCCCCATTGTTTGCTATGCGTAAACACTTCCTACGTCTGCACCTAACACCCTAACATGTACCCCGAGTCTAAACACCCCTAACCTTACACTTATTAACCCCTATTCTGCTGCCCCCGTTATCGCTGACCCCTGCATATTATTATTAACCCCTAATCTACCGCTCCAGACACCGTCGCTACTTACATTATCCCTATGTACCCCTAATCTGCTGCCCTAACATCGCCGACCCCTATATTATATTTATTAACCCCTAATCTGCCCCCCACAACGTCGCCTCCACCTGCCTACACTTATTAACCCCTAATCTGCCGAGCGGACCTGAGCGCTACTATAATAAAGTTATTAACCCCTAATCCGCCTCACTAACCCTATAATAAATAGTATTAACCCCTAATCTGCCCTCCCTAACATCGCCGACACCTAACTTCAATTATTAACCCCTAATCTGCCGACCGGAGCTCACCGCTATTCTAATAAATGTATTAACCCCTAAAGCTAAGTCTAACCCGAACACTAACACCCCCCTAAGTTAAATATAATTTACATCTAACGAAATTAATGAACTCTTATTAAATAAATTATTCCTATTTAAAGCTAAATACTTACCTGTAAAATAAATCCTAATATATCTACAATATAAATTATAATTACATTGTAGCTATTTTAGGATTAATATTTATTTTACAGGCAACTTTGTAATTATTTTAACCAGGTACAATAGCTATTAAATAGTTAAGAACTATTTAATAGTAACCTAGTTAAAATAATTACAAAATTACCTGTCAAATAAATCCTAACCTAAGTTACAATTAAACCTAACACTATACTATCATTAAATTAATTAAATAAAATACCTACAATTACCTACAATTAAACCTAACACTACACTATCAATACATTAATTAAATACAATATCTACAAATAACTACAATGAAATAAACTAACTAAAGTACAAAAAATAAAAAAGAACTAAGTTACAAAAAATAAAAAAATATGTACAAACATAAGAAAAATATTACAACAATTTTAAACTAGTTACACCTACCCTAAGCCCCCTAATAAAACAACAAAGCCCCCCAAAATAAAAAATGCCCTACCCTATTCTAAATTACGAAAGTTCAAAGCTCTTTTACCTTACCAGCCCTGAACAGGGCCCTTTGCGGGGCATGCCTCAAAAAGTTCAGCTCTTTTGCCTGTAAAAAAAACATACAATACCCCCCCCAACATTACAACCCACCACCCACATACCCCTAATCTAACCCAAACCCCCCTTAAATAAACCTAACACTAAGCCCCTGAAGATCTTCCTACCTTATCTTCACCATACCAGGTTCACCGATCGGTCCTGAAGAGCTCCTCCGATGTCCTGATCCAAGCCCAAGCGGGGGGCTGAAGATGTCCATGATCCGGTAGAAGTCTTCATCCAAGCGGGGCAGAAGAGGTCTTCCATCCGATTGAAGTCTTCATCCAGGCGGCATCTTCTATCGACATCCATCTGGAACGGAGCGGCAGCATCCTGAAGACCTCCGACGCGGAACATCCATCCTGGCCGACGACTGAACGACAAATGACGGTTCCTTTAAATGACGTCATCCAAGATGGCGTCCCTCGAATTCCGATTGGCTGATAGGATTCTATCAGCCAATCGGAATTAAGGTAGGAATATTCTGATTGGCTGATGGAATCAGCCAATCAGAATCAAGTTCAATCCGATTGGCTGATCCAATCAGCCAATCAGATTGAGCTCGCATTCTATTGGCTGTTCCGATCAGCCAATAGAATGCGAGCTAAAATTGATTGGCTGATTCCATCAGCCAATCAGAATATTCCTACCTTAATTCCGATTGGCTAATAGAATCCTATCAGCCAATCGGAATTCGAGGGACGCCATCTTGGATGACGTCATTTAAAGGAACCGTCATTCGTCGTTCAGTCGTCGGCCAGGATGGATGTTCCGCGTCGGAGGCCTTCAGGATGCTGCCGTTCCGTTCCAGATGGATGTCGATAGAAGATGCCGCCTGGATGAAGACTTCAATCGGATGGAAGACCTCTTCTGCCCCGCTTGGATGAAGACTTCTACTGGATCATGGACATCTTCAGCCCCCCGATTGGGCTTGGATCAGGACATCGGAGGAGCTCTTCAGGACCGATCGGTGAACCTGGTATGGTGAAGACAAGGTAGGAAGATCTTCAGGGGCTTAGTGTTAGGTTTATTTAAGGGGGGTTTGGGTTAGATTAGGGGTATGTGGGTGGTGGGTTGTAATGTTGGGGGGGGGGGTATTGTATGTTTTTTTTACAGGCAAAAGAGCTGAACTTCTTGGGGCATGCCCCGCAATGGGCCCTGTTCAGGGCTGGTAAGGTAAAAGAGCTTTTAACTTTAGTAATTTAGAATAGGGTAGGGCATTTTTTATTTTGGGGGGCTTTGTTGTTTTATTAGGGGGCTTAGAGTAGGTGTAATTAGTTTAAAATTGTTGTAATATTTTTCTTATGTTTGTAGATATTTTTTATTTTTTGTAACTTAGTTCTTTTTTATTTTTTGTACTTTAGTTAGTTTATTTCATTGTAGTTATTTGTAGGTTTTGTATTTAATTAATGTATTGATAGTGTAGTGTTAGGTTTAATTGTAGGTAATTGTAGGTATTGTATTTAATTAATTTATTGATAGTGTAGTGTTAGGTTTAATTGTAGGTAATTGTAGGTATTTTATTTAATTAATTTAATGATAGTATAGTGTTAGGTTTAATTGTAACTTAGGTTAGGATTTATTTTACAGGTAATTTTGTAATTATTTTAACTAGGTAACTATTAAATAGTTCTTAACTATTTAATAGCTATTGTACCTGGTTAAAATAAATACAAAGTTACCTGTAAAATAAATATTAATCCTAAAATAGCTATAATATAATTATAATTTATATTGTAGCTATATTAGGATTTATTTTACAGGTAAGTATTTAGCTTTAAATAGGAATAATTTATTTAATAAGAGTTAAGTAATTTCATTAGATGTAAATTATATTTAACTTAGGGGAGTGTTAGTGTTAGGGTTAGACTTAGCTTTAGGGGTTAATACATTTTATTAGAATAGCGGTGAGCTCCGTTCGGGAGATTAGGGGTTAAAAAAATGTAATCGAGTGTCGGCGATGTGGGGGGACCTCGGTTTAGGGGTACATAGGTAGTTTATGGGTGTTAGTGTACTTTAGAGCACAGTAGTTAAGAGCTTTATGAGCCGGCGTTAGCCCAGAAAGCTCTTAACTACTGACTTTATTCCTGCGGCTGGAGTTTTGTCGTTAGATTTCTAATGCTCACTTCAGCCAAGACTCTAAATACCGGAGTTAGAAAAATCCCATTGAAAAGATAGGATACGCAATTTACGTAAGGGGATCTGCGGTATGGAAAAGTCGCGGCTGAAAAGTGAGCGTTAGACCCTTTTTTGAGTGACTCCAAATACCAGAGTTAGCCTAAAACCAGCGTTAGGAGCCTCTAACGCTGGTTTTCACGGCTAACGCCAAACTCCAAATCTAGGCCTAATTAAACCATTCAGAAATTCTGAGTTTGTTCAGATGAATATTTTGGCGGGCCACTTCCCTGGAGAATGGGCAGCGGGTATTGAGTGAGCTGCCCGGGAGAGACGGGGGAGAGGGGGAGGGGAGGTGGGAGAGGGGGAGGGGAGGTGGGGGAGGGGGAAGGGAGGAGAAGGAATTTTTTTTTTTTTTTCTGGGGGGGAGAATAAAGGTAAAAAATAAGCAAAGGAGAAGAATGATTAGTAATTTGATACACGTGTAGTTGGTTACCTTATGCACTTGTAGCCGGCCATATATATGTCCGTTCTACATAATTTTTATGACTTGTATTAATGTATGGGGTCTATTGACCCTTACTCTGACATTTATTGTTATCACTTAAATATGTATGTATTTTTTCTATTAATCGTGACACACAGTTTTTATAATTGGCAACTGACGTTGTTGTAATTTCTTCAGTCTTTGTTATAAATAAAAGTAAAAAAAAAAAAAAAAAGAAGATGCTGCTTGGATGACGTCATCTGCCGCTTGAAGGACCTCTTCTGCCCCGATTGGATGAAGACTTCTTCCGCTCCAGATGTCCACTTCTGGCCCATCGGTGCCCGGCTGGGTGAACACAGCTCCAGGTAGGGTGATCTTCAGGGGGGGTAGTGTTAGGTTTTTTAAGGGGGGATCGGGTTTTTTTAGAGTAGGCGTATGTGGGTGGTAGGTTGTAATGTTGGGGGGGGATTGTATTTTTATTTACATGTAAAAGTGCTGATTACTTTGGGGCAATGCCCCGCAAAAAGCCCTTTTAAGGGCTGGTAAAAGAGCTGATTACTTTTTAATTTAGGATAGGGTAGGGCATTTTATTATTTTGGGGGCTTTTGTATTTTATTAGGGGGCTTAGATTAGGTGTAATTATTTTAAACTTCTTGTCATTCTTTTTTTTTTGTAATTTAGTGTTTGTTTTTTTTGTACTATAGTTTAGTTTATTTAACTATATTTTAGTTTAGCTAATTGTAGTTAATTTATTTAATTAATTTATTGATAGTGTAGTGTTAGGTGTATTTGTAATTTAGGTTAGGATTTATTTTACAGGTAATTTTGTAATTATTTTAACTAGGTAGCTAATAAATAGTTAACTATTTAATAGCTATTGTACCTAGTTAAAATAAATACAAAGTTGCCTGTAAAATAAATATATTGTAGCTATATTAGGGTTTATTTTATAGGTAAGTATTTAGTTTTAAATAGAAATCATTTATTTAATGATAGTAAATTTATTTCGTTTAATTTAAATTATATTTAAGTTAGGGGGGTGTTAAGGTTAGGGTTAGACTTAGATTTAGGGTTTAATAACTTTATTATAATAGCGGCGACATTGGGGGCGGGAGATTAGGGGTTAATAATTGTAGGTAGGTGGCAGCGATGTTAGGGAGGGCAGATTAGGCGTTAATAAAATTTATTATAGTTTTTGCGAGGCGGGACTGCGGCGGATTAGGGGTTAATACATTTATTATAGTCGTGGGGATGTCCAGTTGGCAGATTAGGGGTTAATAATTGTAGGTAGGTGGCGGCGACGTTGGGGGGGGAAGATTAGGGGGTAAGAAATATAATATAGGTGTCTGCAATGTTAGCGGCAGCAGATTAGGGGTTCATAGGTATAATGTAGGTTGCGGCGGTGTCCGGAGCGGGAGATTATGGGTAAAAACATTTATTATAGTGTTTGCGATGTGGGGGGGCCTCGGTTTAGGGGTACATAGGTAGTTTATGGGTGTTAGTGTACTTTGTAGCACAGTAGTTAAGAGCTTTATGTTCTGGCATTAGCCCATAAAGCTCTTAACTACTGACTTTTTTTTGCGGTTGGAGTCTTGTCAGTAGAGGCTCTACCGCTCACTTCTTCCAAGACTCGTAATACCAGTGTTAGGCAAATCCCATTGAAAACATAGGATACGCAATTGACGTAAGGGGATCTGCGGTAGCCTTGAGTCGCGGAAAGAAAGTGAGCAGTAAACCCTTTCCTGCCTGACTCGTAATACCAGCGTTAGATAAAAAGCAGCGTTAGGACCCCTTAATGCTGCTTTTTAAGGCTAACGCAGAACTCGTAATCTCGCCGTAAAAAATTTTCAACAGTTTTTTTTTTTTTTATGATTTTGCACAAATTTAATTTATCTGCTAAATGGGATTGATAAAGTGACCTTCATAATATGTTTACGAGTATTCCAAAATGATTTGGAATAATTCTATAATGTTGTGTGTCAGATATACTGTATATACTTATCTATGGTCTAGATGCATTAAACCTATTTTCATCACTATAGTATAGTAGATATATAGTTACAAATGTATATGAATTTTATAGACACATGTAATCTGCAGGAAATGTGAGAAAATCAAAGTCACAACAGCAACATCTAGAAATGGCGGCTAGCAAACGCTTTCTTAAATTTATTTCTTTTTATTTCATACTCACATTTTTGTAATTGTAGTTGACAGTAATTTTTTTTAAAACTTCTTTATTCAAAAAAAGAAAAGGTTACATGACATGAAAAGTACAGGATCAAACATTATTTATCTCAATTGTAAACAGTTTTGTTACTGGTATATAAAGGATATGGAAACATCTTGCTACGCCTTCTGTTAAATATAAAGGACATGGTTTGAGATACAATACTCCACAATAAACAAAGTCGTTGTCTGAACAAGAGCACACTAAACCTTAATATTAGAATTTCTCATTGTTTGGATAAAGTCCCACCTGTTTAAATATTTTGGGGAAAAATAACCAGGTATTAACATTAGTAACCCAGACAGTTTGGTCCACAGTACTATCCTTATTGCAAGGTCACCAGTGGCATTATATTTTAATTTACATATCATTAAAAGTTAAAAAGTAGACTCTAGTTATATTATGTGCTTGGAGCGTTATATTCAAATAGATAATTTCTCACTCCTCTATTTATGCTATGTTTAGGGGTAATTGTGGTTTCGTTTCCTACAGGAAAGTTATATCATAAAAGATAACCAATCTATTAGTAGACATATAAAAATACCTTCCAAGGACAGATTTGTTGTTATTTGTTGTAACCAATTTTGTATAGAAGGAACTTTATCCTGTTTCCAAAGTCTTGGAATGAGCTGTTTTGCACTATTTAAAATAGAATGGAATAGTCTAGCATGCAATTTCGAAGGGGGTTTAGGAAGCACATTAAACAAAAATATCAGTGGGTCCAGGGGCCAGTTGCAATCAAACATGTAGTTTACATGGATTCTGATTTCCTCCCAATAATCACTAATTTTTGGACAATCTCACCAGATATGATAAAGTGTAAATAAATATGTGTTTTAGTCTTTGTAGTGTTAAGTACCAGTGCATGAGGAGTTTATAATTTGTTTCTAGTATTGTCGATGAGTGTGATGAGTGAGAAATGGATTAGAAGACAGAGTTCCAATCAGATTGTGTTATTTGTAAGGTAAGCAATCTTGTAACTTTTTGGTGTATGATGGTTGCTTTTGATATTGTGGTGAGAGTAGGATTCTATAAACCAAAGAGATTGAGTGTTTTAGTGGATTTGGTGTAATACAGAGCGTTTCAAATGGGGTTTGTGGCCAAAAAAAATATGATTTCTATTTATGATGTAGAAAATGTGCTAGTTGGTGATAATGGTACCAGGTCTTAAAGGTGTCTTTACATAGGTCTTGTATTTGTTCTATAGGTAGAAGGTTAGAGCCATTAGTGGTCAAATATATGGGTATGAGTTTGTTTATATCTGTTATATCTGTATTTATATGTCTTGTCCCTAATGGTATTTCCGGATTATATAAGATTGGGGTGAGGGGTGAAGGGATGTTTGATATATTAATATATTTTCGTAATATTGTGTACCATGTATCTAATGTTTCTTTAATAATCAGAGACTGATAAATTGTATGTGGTCTAAGCTGTGGTGGTAGCCAGCAAAGACTACCTATTTGAGGGAATTTGACTAGATCTTGTTCAATCATAATCCACATTTTGGTATAAGGGTTCCCATAATGACACCAGTCTACGATTCTTGTTAGGATGGTTGCAAATATATAAGCTTGGAGGTCTGGGATACCCAATCCACCCTGCTGTTTGGGAAGGTATAATGTTGTTCTGGCGATTCTCTGTGGTTTTCAATTCCATATGTAAGATATTAAGGTATTCTGTAGTTGTGGAATATACATTTTTGGCAGTGGTATAAGAACTGTTTCGAACACATATAGTATTTTAGGAAGGAGGGTCATTTTGATGGCGCTAATTCTGCCTGTCCATGATATTGGTTTGAGGAGCCAATCCCTGGTTAATTGGTGAAATTCATGGATAAACTTTTCATAATTTAGTTTAAATAATTGAGAGGGGTAAGGTGGTAAATAAATACCCAAGTATTTTAATGCAAGTGTGGATATTACAAAGTGGGTAGATTGGGATAGTTGTATTTTATTTTGTTGGGTCAATTGTAAAGGGAGGAGTTCTGATTTGTTAAAATTAATGGAATAGTTAGAAAATTTCCCATATGTATCCAGAGCTGACATGGTGGGAGGTAGGGAAATTATTGGATTAGACAAAAATAAAAGGAGGTCATCAGCAAACAAGGGTAATTTGTGTGACTGTGATTCTAAGGTGATTCCGTGGATAAGAGGTTGTTGTCTAATGTGTATAGCTAATATTTCTATGGAGAGAACAAAAAGTAGAGGGAAAAGGGGGCAACCTTGTCTCCTTCCATTTAAAATGGGGGGAAAATCGGAGAGGATTCCATTAACTCGGATTCTGGCTGATGGTTGGGAGTATAGGGCAAAGATTTTTGTTAAAAATTTATCCGGAAATCCAAATTTCTGAAGTGTGAGAAGTAGAAAAAATCCAGTCCAGCCTGTCAAAGGCCTTTTCCTCGTTCGTCGACAGGAGGACTGAAGGGATATGGGTCTTGGTAATGTGATGAATTAGATGTAAGCTTTTAACGGTGTTATCCCTCTATTCCCTTCCCTGTACAACGCCCGATTGATCTTGATGTATGATGCGGGGTAGTATAGGATTGATCCTATTAGCTAATATTTTTGAGTATAGTTTTAAATCTACATTAAGCAATTAAATAGGCCTAAAATGGGCTGGTCGGTCTGGGGTTTTTCCTGGCTTTGGGAGGACACTTATATGTGCTTCTAGCATGTTGGTCGGGATTGGGTTATCGGAATCTATATTTTGGAATTATGCCAATAGATGTGGACTGAGGAGGTCTTTAAAAGTTTTGTAATATGCTCCAGAAAAGCCATCTGGCCCTGGGCTCTTTCCAGGGGATAAAGATTTAATTGCCTCTTTGAGCTCGTCACAGTCTATTGGCTAAATAAGGGTCTCTTTAATTTCTGGAGTAATCTGATGGATTTGTAACGTGTTGAGGTACTTCTGACAATTTTCTCTATGGTTATTCATGTCCCTATGTGGAAATAGGTTATATAGGTTGGCATAATATTTTCTGAATATATCTCCCATTGAGAGAGAGTCTTTTATACGCGTGCCATTTGGTTAAGTTAAGTGGTGTATATAGTTTGCGTTTTGTTTTTTCTTAAGGGCTCTTGCAAGGAGTTATTACCCTCTGTATGAAATTTTTGTTTTAGGAAAAAAGAGGCTTTTTGTGCTTTAATGTCTAACAATCACCGAGATTACGAGTTTTGCAGTAATAGGAGTGCGTTGCTAATGCTTAGTTTCAGCTAGTATTACAGGTTTTTTTTTTTTTAAACCCGGCGTTAGCCGCTAAAAAGGTGAGCGTAGAGCAGAATTTAGCTCCACATCTCACCTCAATACCAGCGCTTCTTACGGTAGCGGTAAGCTGGCTAAACGTGCTCATGCACGATTTCCCCATAGGCATCAATGGGGCTGATTCGGCTGAAAAAAAGTCTAACACATGCAAAAAATCAGCGTTCAGCTCCTAATGCAGCCCCATCAATTCCTATGGGGAAACAAAAGTTATGTCTACACCTAACACCCTAACATGAACCCCGAGTCTAAACACCCCTAATCTTACACTTGTTAACCCCTAATCTGCCGCCCCGACATCGCTGCCACCTGCATTATATTATTAACCCCTAATCTGCCACTCCGGACACCGCTGCCACCTACATTATACTTATTAACCCCTAATCTGCTGCCCCCAACATTGCCGACACCTACATTATATTTACTAACCCCTAATCTGCCCCCCCAATGTCGCCGCCACTATAATAAAGTTATTAACCCCTAAACCTAAGTCTAACCCTAAGTCTAACCTCCCTAACTTAAATATAATTTAAATAAAACTAAATAAAATTGCTATAATTAAATAAATTATTCCTATTTAAAACTAAATACCTGCCTATAAAATAAACCCTAAGATAGCTACAATATAACTAATAGTTACATTGTAGCTAGCTTAGGGTTTATTTTTATTTTAAAGGCAACTTTGTATTTATTTTAACTAGGTAGAATAGTTATTAAATAGTTATTAACTATTTACTAACTATCTAGTTAAAATAAAGACACATTTACCTGTAAAATAAATCCTAACCTAAATTACAATTACACCTAACACTATACTATCATTAAATTAATTACCCAAATTAAAATAAATTACCTACAATTACCTACAATTAAATAAAATAAACTAAAGTACGAAAAAAAAACCAACTAAATTACAGAAAAAAATAAAATAATTACAAGAATTTTAAACTAATTACACCTAATCTAATCCCCCTAATAAAATAAAAAAATCCCCCCAAAATAAAAAACTCCCTACCCTATACTAAATTACAAATAGCCCTTAAAAAGGCTTTTTGCAGGGTATAGCCCCATAGTAATCAGCTCTATTACCTGTAAAAAAAAATACAATACCCCCCAACATTACAACCCACCACCCACACACCCAACCCTACTCTAAAACCCACCCAATCCCCCCTTAATAAAACCTAACACTAACCCCTTGAAGATCACCCTACCGTGAGACGTCTTCACCCAGCCGGGCACAAGTGGTCCTCCAGAGGGGCGGAAGTCTTCATCCAATCCGGGCAGAAGAGGACCTCCAGAGGGGCAAAAGTTTTCATCCAGGTGGCATCTTCTATCTTATCCATCCGGAGCAGAGCAGGTCCATCTTGAAGCCAGCCGACACTGAGCATCCATCCAGTCCGACGACTACACGACTAATGACGGTTCCTTTAAATGACATCATCCAAGATGGTGTCCCTTGTATTCCGATTGGCTGATAGGATTCTATCAGCCAATCGGAATTAAGGTAGGAAAAATCCTATTGGCTGTTCCAATCAGCCAATAGGATTGAGCTTGCATTCTATTGGCTGATTGGAACAGCCAATAGAATGCGAGCTCAATCCTATTGGCTGATTGGCTCAGCCAATAGGATTGAACTTCAATCCTATTGGCTGATTGCATCAGCCAATAGAATTTTTCCTACCTTAATTCTGATTGGCTGATAGGATTCTATCAGCCAATCGGAATTCAAGGGACGCCATCTTGGATGATGTCATTTAAAGGAACCGTCATTCGTCGTGTAGTCGTCGGTCTGGATGGATGCTCCACGTCGGCTGGCTTCAAGATGAACCCGCTCCGCTCCGGATGGATGAAGATAGAAGATGCTGCCTGGATGAAGACTTCTGCCCCTCTGGAGGTCCTCTTCTGCCCGGATTGGATGAAAACTTCTGCCCCTCTGGAGGACCACTTGTGCCCGGTTGGGTGAAGACCTGTCAAGGTAGGGTAATCTTCAAGGGGTTAGTGTTAGGTTTTATTAAGGGGGGATTGGGTGGGTTTTAGAGTAGGGTTGGGTGTGTGGGTGGTGGGTTGTAATGTTGGGAAGTTATTGTATTTTTTTTTTACAGGTAAAAGAGCTGATTACTTTGGGGCAATGCCCTGCAAAAGTCCCTTTTAAGGGCTATTTGTAATTTAGTTTAGGGTAGGGTTTTTTTTTATTTTGGGGGGCTTTTTTATTTTATCAGGGGGATTAGATTAGGTGTAATTAGTTTAAAATTCTTGTAATTATTTTATTTTTTCTGTAATTTAGTGGGGGGGGTTTTCGTACTTTAGATAATTTTATTTAATTGTAGTTAATTGTAGGTAATTTAGGCAATTAATTTAATGATAGTGTAGTGTTAGGTGTAATTGTAATTTAGGTTAGGATTTATTTTACAGGTACTTTTGCATTTATTTTAACTAGGTAGTTATTAAATAGTTAATAACTATTTAATAACTATTTTACCTAGTTAAAATAAATACAAACTTGCCTGTAAAATAAAAGCTAGCTATAATGTAACTATTAGTTATATTGTAGCTATCTTAGGGTTTATTTTATAGGTAAGTATTTAGTTTTAAATAGGAATAATTTATTTAATTGTAGTAATTTTATTTAGTTGTATTTAAATTATATTTAAGTTAGGGGGGGTTAGACTTATGTTTAGGGGTTAATAAATGTAATATATTAGCGGCGACGTTGGTGGCGGCAGATTAGGGGTTAATAAATGTAGGTAGGTGTCGGCGATGTTAGGGACGGCAGATTAGGGGTTAATAAAATTTAAATAGTGTTTGTGAGGTGGAAGTGCTGCGGTTTAATATATTTATTAAAGTGCCGGCAATGTCCGGTCGGCAGATTAGGGGTTAAAACCTTTATTTAAGTGTTTGCGATGTGTGGGGGGTTCTCGGTTTAGGGGTTAATAGGTAGTTTATGGGTGTTAGTGTATCTTTTATCACTTTAGTTAAGAGTTTTATGTTACGGCGTTAGCCCATAAAACTCTTAACTACTGACTTTTAAATGCGGTAGGAGTCTTGACAGGAGAGGGTGTACCGCTCACTTTTTCCAAGACTCGTAATACCGGCGTTAGGCAAATCCCATTAAAAAGATAGGATACGCAATTGACGTAAGGGGATTTGCGGTAAGCTCGAGTCGCGAAATAAAAGTGAGCGGTACACCTATACCTGCCAGATTCGTAATACCAGCGGCGTTAAAAAGCAGTGTTGGGACCTCTCAACGCTGATTTTTAAGGCTAACGCAAGACTCGTAATCTCGTCGAATGTGTTTAGTTCATGTCTACGTTGGGTCAGGTTATGTAATATAGAAACATCTAGAGGATTTAGTTTGTGTAGCTGATCAAGTTGGCTAATTTGTTGTATTAGGTCTTGTTGTTGCTGTCTAAATATTTTAGAGTTGACAGTAATTTTGTCTTCTGAAACTGGATTTCTCTTAATAATCAATTTTTTGTAATCAGGATTTAACTATTTGCTGTTCCAACTTGTTTATTGGTGACTGTGATTGTACAGGTTGTTACAGATAACAAAATTATGAATTTAAATAGGGAATAAGGTAAGAAGGTGGCACGTTTCAGCAGCTGAGATCAAATGTGAATCAAATGGCAATATATTATTACAATAACTAGTATCTACACAGTATAAAAAAACTATATTATTGACATTTTTAATGTTTAGCCAAATAATTTTAGAGACGTATTCCTCTTCTTTACCTTCTTCTTCTTCTTCTTCTCATTATTATTAATAATATATATATATATATATATATATATATATATATATATATATATATATATATATATATCATTGCCTAAAGCAGTAAGCAAAATTAATAATTAAATAAACATTGTTATATTCATTTTTGTAAAGCATTTCTAGTTTTATAAATACCACAAAAAATGTGCACAAAATGTGTTTTTTTCCAGGGAGAGTAAAATGGACATTTATAGGCATTGTTTGTTCAATTCTATTAAAAACAGCCAGAGCTAGCTTTATTTTAATCTGTTTTCTAAAGAACTATTTACAAAACAATGAAATTGTGGAATCCAGAAAATCAGAGGCCAGGAGAAGACTCAAGAAAATAGACTTTGATGTCACTTTAGGTATCACCAGCATTGGGTTATAGTGACATTTTTTGTGATATAACTGTTAAAGGGGCAAGGTACTGTTTTTTTTTTTTTTTTTTTTCCATATTAAAGAGCATGTTTCAAAATGTATAGATGTAAATTAAAAAAAAATGAACACAGAAATGGACTGCACTTTCAAACTGGACTGGGTACACATCCCATGCCCCTGCACAATTCACAGCTCAGGGTGCTCACCAGTACTCACAGTCAGCTGAATAGCTTTCAGTAACTCAGGCAGTTAAAGGGACACTGAACCCAAATTTTTTCTTTTGTTATTCAGATAGAGCATGAAATTTTAAGCAACTTTCTAATTTACTCCTATTATCAAATTTTCTTTATTCTCTTGGTATCTTTATTTGAAATGCAAGAATGTAAGTTTAGATGCCGGACCAATTTTGGTGAACAACCTAGGTTGTCTTTGCTGATTGGTGGATAAATTCATCCACCAATCAAACTGCTGTCCAGAGCTCTGAACCAAGAAAAAACATTAGATGCCTTTTTTTCAAATAAAGATATCAAGAGAATGAAGAAACATTGATAATAGGAGTAAATTAGAAAGTTGCTTAAAATTGCATGCTCTATCTGAATCACAAAAGAAAAAAATGTGGGTTCAGTGTCCCTTTAATTCCAAAATATTTTGGGTGCAAATCCCATAGGAAAAATGACAAAACAAAACCGTTAGCACAACACATATAAAGTCTGGCACTCTCTTGCAAGTGCACAGCTAGATTAAAAGCAAAATGGAAAAGTTAGTTACAGCATTTTGAGAAATGGTGATAGGCCCAGAACCACGTTAAGGTTGCTCCCTCCCTGGGTACCTAATTTATAGACATAATGCATGCCTTTAACCAAACACACTAAAATACAAGCAAGGGCGACAAAGGCACTTTAAAATTTCCCTAGACAAAAAACAAAACACAGAAATGGACTGCACTTCCTAACTGAACTGGGTCATCCCATTACCCTGCAAAACTTACAGCCCTGGGTGCTCACCAGCACTCAGAGCCAGCTGCATAGCTTTCAGTGATTCAGGCAGTTAACCCCAGACTAGCCTGGGTGCAAAGCCTATAGGGAAAATTACAAAACAAAACTATTAGCACAGCACATAGAAAGTCTGACACATCAAGGGGCATATTTATCAAGCTTCGTATGGAGCTTGATGCCCCTTGTTTCCAGTGAGCCACTGCTCTATAACCTGTCCGTCTGCTCTGAGGCGGCAGACAGAAATCAACCCGATCGAATACGATCGGGTTGATTGACACCCCCTGCTAGCGGCTGATTGGCCGCGGATCTGCAGGGCCAGAGATATGTTTTTAAACAAAACGGCTGCTTTATAAACTTTGATGAATGAAAGTGCCCCTGTTTTTAATACTATTTTTAAAAACCGGGCATTCTTTCATCAAAGTTGACCCTCACTTTAAGTAAATCCATCAATTACTGTTATTTATTTTACACAGCTTGTGTATACTGACGATGTATAAATATTTATTTTTCACATCATAAAATATATTTGTTTGTATTAACAATGAATAATATTAATGGAGTACTACGTAGACAGCAATATATAATCAATAAAAAAATAATATTTATGAGCATGAGACTAAGGTCAAAATTGAGAAATGGATTCCTGCATCATCTGTAATAATGTTCTTTGAGTCTGAATATACTTGATGTAAGAATCTGATATTTTTATAATATCATGACATGATTTATTATATTACCTTAGCCTAAGCCCGAAGCACAATCTTTCATTTTACATCAACAGTGTGCAATAATGTCAAACTTGATTATTTACTTATTAATAATAGATAAGCATAGTAATTTATCTTACAATGTAGTGAGTCATCCAGCTATCAGATGCTTACAAATTTTAAAATTCATTATTTAACAACATTTAATCTATAAAATTACTTTAAAAAGTTAATTAATGAAAGCAGAAACAATCTAATGCACAAAATGCATTGGTTTTCTATACATCTTATCAAGAAAATGCATTTGTATTGCCCCAAAACCTAATGAAACGTAACACACATAAAAAAAGCCCTAGGATATCACATTCATTGTAATAATTCTTTTTCCATTAAATGAATGCTTACAAGCTGTGAACAAACATATTAGTTGGGCATTCCAGTCTTACGTTCCATCTACCTTCCTTTGATTAACAGAAGATAACATTATATTTTCCATTGCATTGTTTTCTTACACTGACAGTGTTATACAGTGGATGTGAAAGGTATATGGTAGACTTATTCACGTGCGAACCCTTCAGGCTTCTTGATTTCCTTGTCAGTTTGCCCCATTAATTTGCACTTGTGGAGGAGCATAAGAAATAGGTGGCAAGACGAGAGTTTAAACTCATTACCTTCAGTATCTGCTAGAGTATTCCTGTTACAATCCTCATTAATCATTTGCAAGTTCATTAATTAATTACGTAAGACAGAAAAACGCGTACTTCAAGAACTTGTGCTCATTTTATTTAGAGAAGAGCTGCTATAACTTAAAGAGACATGAAGCTAAAAATTAAAATTTTTATATAATGTTTATATTTTATTTTATTTTACTATGCATACTTAAAGGCACATAAAACCCAAAATATGTTTTTCATGATTCAGATAGAGAATACAATTTTAACCAACATTCAAATGTACTTCTATTATCTAATTTGCCTAATTCTTTAGATATCCGTTGTTGAAGAAATAGAAAAGCACATGCATGAGCCAATCACACGAGGCATCTATGTGCAGCCACCAATCAGCAGCAACTGTGCTTTTCAACAAAGGATAACAAAAGAATGAAGCAAATTAGATAATAGAAGTAAATTGTAAAGTTGTTTAAAATTGATGAGAGAGCAGGAAATCATTTATATCTACACTTATCTACACTTAGGGCTAGATTACAAGTGCCACCCTAACTGTAGTGCGCAAGCGATATGGGGTATTTATCAGCTCTTTGCACGCCACGGAAATAGTGCACGTATTATGAGTTGAAAGTAAACGAGTTTGCTTGAGCACAATCAAATTTAATGTGCGTCAGGTTAATGTGGCTTTAGAGCTCTGTTTAACTGTTACACAAGACAAAAAAGTTGCACAAAATACTTCAAAAATACATATAACAGTACAGTTACACTCATTTTAACAATGTCTGATAAAATTATTTTAAAAAAATGCATTAGAAAGTTAAAAGGGTTCAAAGATATGAGGTCTCAGGTATTAGAGGGGAAAAAAAGCCTGCAAAGGGCTATAACAGAGATACATACACACATGTCATGTGTGTGTACAGTATATATATATATATATATATATATATATATATTTATGTATAAAAATATAGGCATAGATATATATTTTACCAAAAAATTATCATATATATATATCTATATATATATATATATATATATATATATTATTTTTATTTTTAAATTTAGCATATTCTTTTATGTGAAGAACATTGGAATGGGAAATATTCATAATTTATGTCGAGATTAGCTCACTTGAATAAACGTGATTGGGTTAGCTCAAGGGGTATGAGCTTTTTTTTGCCATTTTTGAGCTCCATTGAAGTCTATGGGGTCTATTTATGCAGGTGCAGGCAGGAATTTATTATTGCTTCAGCAGTTCTGGTGAACTGCTGGTGCAATACCGCCCCCTGCAAATTTGGCCGCTAGCAGGGGGTGTCAATCAACCCGATCGCATTCGATCGGGCTGATTGCTGTCCGCCACCTCAGAGGTGGCGGACGAGTTATGGAGCAGCGGTTTTAGGAACGCTGCTTCTTAACTTCCGCTTCTGTCGGAACTGAAGCAGAGAGGGTCGGAAGCAGCATCTGCTGCTTCATAAATAGATCCCTATGAGAGAATACTTTAACGCATTTGCAATATTCGAAGTTCAACTCTTTTTACTTGTAACTTGTAATACAAGCACAACATGCACGCAAAAAGGAGCACTCCACTCATAATCTAGCTCTTAATTGGTGCCAGCAAAGGAAACAAGATAAACATGTTCAAGGTTTTCCAACGTTTGTGTATCTTGAAGGCAAAAGAACACACATTTTTCTTTAAAAAAAAAAGTTTTAATTGCCTTTCAAACATTGATTTTTTTTATTTCTTTCATGTAATTAGCAAGAGTCCATTAGCTAGTGACGTATGGGATATACATTCCTACCAGGAGGGGCAAAGTTTCCCAAACCTCAAAATGCCTATAAATACACCCCTCACCACACCCACAAATCAGTTTTACAAACCTTGCCTCCCATGGAGGTGGTGAAGTAGGTTTGTGCTAGATTCTTCGTTGATATGCGCTTCGCAGCAGGCTGGAGCCCGGTTTTCCTCTCAGTGTGCAGTGAATGTCAGAGGGATGTGAAGAGAGTATTTCCTATTTGAATTCAATGATCTCCTTCTACGGGGTCTATTTCATAGGTTCTCTGTTATCGGTCGTAGAGATTCATCTCTTACCTCCCTTTTCAGATCGACGATATACTCTTATATATACCATTACCTCTACTGATTCTCGTTTCAGTACTGGTTTGGCTTTCTACTACATGTAGATGAGTGTCCTGGGTCTCGGTGCCCTTCTATCTGTAATCAGAGAACAGGGTATTGTGGTATTTCCTTATTTGAATGATATCTTGGTACTTGCTCAGTCTTCACATTTAGCAGAATCTCATACGAATCGACTTGTATCGTTTCTTCGAGAACATGGTTGGAGGATCAATTTACCAAAGAGTTTGTTGATTCCTCAGACAAGGGTAACCTTTTTAGGTTTCCAGATAGATTCAGTGTCCATGACTCTGTCTCTGACGGACAAGAGACGTCTGAAATTGGTTTCAGCTTGTCGAAACCTTCAGTCTCAATTATTCCCTTCGGTAGCCTTATGCATGGAAATTCTAGGTCTTATGACTGCTGCATCGGACGCGATCCCCTTTGCTCGTTTTCACATGCAACCTCTTCAGCTCTGTATGCTGAACCAGTGGTGCAGGGATTATACAAAGATATCTCAATTAATATCTTTAAAACCGATTGTTCGACACTCTCTGACGTGGTGGACAGACCACCATCGTTTAGTTCAGGGGGCTTCTTTTGTTCTTCTGACCTGGACTGTGATCTCAACAGATGCAAGTCTGACAGGTTGGGGAGCTGTATGGGGGTCTCTGACAGCACAAGGGGTTTGGGAATCTCAGGAGCATTTAAGAATGAAGCTTCGGTTGATCAGATTTGCAAAGCAGCAACTTGGTCTTCTTTGCATACTTTTAGTAAATTCTACCATTTTGATGTGTTTTCTTCTTCTGAAGCAGTTGTTGGTAGAAAAGTACTTCAGGCAGCTGTTTCAGTTTGATTCTTCTGCTTATGATTTCAGTTTTTTTCATTATAAGATTTAAACTTTGTTTTGGGTGTGGATTATTTTTCAGCGGAATTGGCTGTCTTTATTTTATCCCTCCCTCTCTAGTGACTCTTGCGTGGAAGATCCACATCTTGGGTATTCATTATCCCATACGTCACTAGCTCATGGACTCTTGCTAATTATATGAAAGAAAACATAATTTATGTAAGAACTTACCTGATAAATTCATTTCTTTCATATTAGCAAGAGTCCATGAGGCCCGCCCTTTTTGTGGTGGTTGTGATTTTTTTGTATAAAGCACAATTATTCCAATTCCTTATTTTTTATGCTTTCACACTTTTTTCTTATCACCCCACTTCTTGGCTATTCGTTAAACTGATTTGTGGGTGTGGTGAGGGGTGTATTTATAGGCATTTTGAGGTTTGGGAAACTTTGCCCCTCCTGGTAGGAATGTATATCCCATACGTCACTAGCTCATGGACTCTTGCTAATATGAAAGAAATGAATTTATCAGGTAAGTTCTTACATAAATTATGTTTTTTCATAAACAACAATCAACTCAGACAACTAGCTGATAAGAATTCATTGTATTCAAAGCAGCTGCAGGAAAACCCTTTCAAATGAGTTCTATCTCCCATCACCCACTAGGAGGTAGATTTCTGCTTTTACCTCTTGTTAACGTAGCTTTTCTATGGTCAATATTGCAGCATTGAAACTTTTAGTACAGATGACAATTTCAACAGGCAATAGCAGATATTTCAAATGCAACGCTAAACGATCTATTTTTAAACAATTTAATATACTCAAGCAGTTAGAATAGCTTACTGGGGCACATCAAAGGGTGAAAAAAGTATAATATATACCTTTATTTCCAAAGTATAATTAGTGAATTTGTTACCAAAATATCAATGAGTTTGCATCACACTTCCATGTGTTTTTGTTTTTTAATATTGCGTATTTAAAGGGACAGTCTAGTCGAAAATAAACTTTCATGATTCAGATAGGGCACGTAATTTTTTTTTTTGAACAACTTTCCAAAAAAATGTATCATCAATTTTGCTTTGTTCTCTCGGTACCTTGAGTTGAAAGCTAAACCTAGGTAGGCTCATATGCTAATGTCTTAGCCCTTGAAGGCCACCTCTTATCTGAATGCATGTTGACATTTTTTTTCATGTGTGCCATATGGATAACATTGTGCTCATGCCCATGGAGTTACCTAGGAGTCAGCACAGATTGGCTAAAATGCATGTCTCTCAAAATAACTGAAATAAGGGGGCAGTTTAGATAAAAGGTAATCACAGAGGTAAAACGTTTATTAATATAACTGTGTTGGTTATGCAAAACTGTGTAATGGGTAATAAAGAGATTATCTATCTTTTTAAACAATAAAAATTCTGGTGTAGACTCTTCCTTTAATGAATCAATTTCCAGTTAGTATAATGCATACATAATCATACATAACACATATAAACTTGCATTAGTACACAATAAGAATTTGGTATTTTATTTCTAAATGAACCTTAGATTCTTATTACTAAAACTACAATACCCGTTGCAGTCTTTCTGTAATTTCAGGGGTGATAAAAACTATTATGTCACTGTAGTGAAAAAAATAGCTACCACCAACACGTTGCTACACCAATATTATGCTGACTGCATTTTCATCACAGTGATATAGTAGGAGATGTTGTTTAAATCAGTCACCATGGACAAAAGTCAATAAGGGCCTGATATTCAAAACCTCCCGACATGGAGAGAAATTTCACAAAATCTTTGGGATTTTTTAGACCTTGCATTGTAATGTATGAGTCTCTGTTTCACATAAAGAACATGACAAAGCAACATAAACTTTTCTCAAGATAAAATTTGTGTTTCTAAAAAACTTTTAAGGTCCTAGCTGTACCAACAAAATGTATTAGATCTTTTCACCTGAGCAGCGAGGTTTTGTATATGAGGCCCTTAGACACAGCTACAGGTGTAGGGGATTTAGATGATAAATAGGAACATGATTTTCTATACAGACAAATTGTTATTTTTTTCCTTATATTATTTACACCAATGTTAGATGCAATTTCTTTTTTAAATGATTTCAAACAAAATGTCTGGCTTTGCTCTTCCCAAAAATTGTCCAGGATTCCAGTATACCCCAATGTCTTTCCAAAACTTTCCAGATTGTTATCTGTTATTGGACATAAAGTGATAGGTCAAATTGAAATATACATGAATGCATTTTCATAACAGTGTTGTAGTAGGAGATGTTGTTGCCTCCAAAATAATATCAAATGTTGGTGGAAAGTAATGTTGAGCCTTTGTATAACAGAGAGGGCTGCAGTGCATTAATGGTCAATGCATTGCAGCTCCCTCTATCACTCAGAGAATTAATGGGACACTCAAGTCAAAATTAAACTTTCATGAATCAGATAAAGCAGGCAATTTTAAACCACTTTCCAATTAACTTCCACTAACAAAATGTGCACAGTCTTTTTATATTTACACTTTTTGAGTCACTAGCTTCTCCTGAGCATGTGCAAGAATTCACAGAATATAGGTATATGCATTTGTGATTGTCTTGTGATTGCCACATGATACAGAAGGAGTAGAAATAGACATAACTTTGAAACATGTCAGAAAAAAAAATCTACTACTCAATTGAAGTTCAGACTAAGGGGTTGATTTATTAATGTGTGGGCAGGCTTGATCCGCTGTAGATAAAAACCTAAACTCCTCTTATTCACAGCATACATTAATCATAGATACACACAAACCAAATTTCACCCCAGGCGTCCCTAGGGTACTCAGGTAGGTACTAAGGCCGTCATCTTAGGTGCAATATATAATAATAGTCTCAAGGAGAATTTGTATTCCAAAATCCGGTAATATTTTGTAATTCCAAAGATGAGGGCAGTATTAGAATAACCGTCTTAGGAAAAGTTAGCAAGCAGAGTTAATGTCTACTAGTACCCAGTGGCGTAGCGTGGGGGGGGCAACAGAGGCGGTTGCCCCGGGCACATAATTCTGAGGGGCGCTTCCAGCCTCAACTTAGCAAAGGGAAGAAGGGAGGCTAAAAATTCTGACAGGCCCCCAGCTCTGTTCTGCGATCCGTCAGGAATGTGGTGATGCCGCGACTAAGGTAAGGTGTCAGGACCAGACTTACTTATAGCCCTGTTTTTGCCTGATACTAGCAACATGCAAAATGCAGCTTAATTACGGTTCTATTATTACCCAACAATTAAGTTCCCTTCCAACAAAGGACCCAGAGCCAGAATGCCACGCATTGCCTGGGACACTTTTTAAGGATCTCTAAGCAGAGGTGGGGGGGAGGAATCCTTAAAAAGTGCAATAAATCTCTTTCAAACCCGTGGCACTGGTGGCAGCATGGCTGGGCTATGCTTTTCTGTTAACCCCAGTTACCTAGTTAGTGGGATCGTGGGGTGATCAGAGACCATACTTTCATGTTTGACCGGATTCTGATTACAACTTACGCCATCTTGTCCTTGCACAAAAAAAAAAGTATATTTGTGACTGTTGACAAAAATGAGGCCTTGTTTCCTGTATTTGATTTTTCCCCTCCATGATCTTCCCAGGGCAGAAGTAGATTTAGGGATTTGTGTGCTGTCTGGCACCAGGATTGTGCTGCTCACCAGGCATTTCACTGTGTTTGTCTCCTATCAAAGAAGTCCTATGAATTCACCATCTTGAATCTATTTCTTGCTGGACTCCTGAGGTGTGGACTTTTACCGATTTTTAGGGTTTGTGTGCTCATTGCCTTTTTTATTTACATTAAACCCACCCTTACTGCATTTAAAGTAAAAAAAATAACTATAATTTGTGTTAATAAATAAATTTAACAGCACCCCCCTAAATACCATACACCCTCCCCCCATATATGTATGTAATGCTGGGTTGTCTGTCCCATGCCCCTTTTATATTGATTACTTACAATTGTTATATTTATTAAGGTAGAATATATACCCCACTTTTATATGTCATTGGCACCCAAAAGACAGTCTGCCCAGCAGGGACAACCTTATGTAACAGCTGCCAACCTGTGTGTCCCCTTTTCCTCTTTTTAACGACTTACCAAAAACCTATTGCACCACATATACAATATGGGTTGCTGCAATGTGGGGGTGGGTGCACCCTGTGGTCTGCAGTATTTGTACCATGAAGTTTTACAGATCAGGACGTCACCACCAGATGGGGGTTAAGGGGGGCTTTCCACCCCTGTGTAAAATGAGAATAAATCTTAAAATTTAATATTGTATATATTTGCCCAGCTCTGGAGAGCTGCAGACAGGGTTTGATCACAGGGGGATAGCACATAATGCTTGCAGGCTTCACCCACTGCCTCTTGTATTGCAAATATATTATTTTCATGGCTTTGTTTGTAAGGCGCCACTGATTAGCAGCTACTTATGACAAGGGACATATTTTGGGGATATGGGTATCATCAGCAATAACTGTTAGTTATCCAGTAAAGATGGTTAAGGGAGCATTTTGTGGGAGAGGAGACAGTGTCCCTTGCTTTATGTGATCTACCAGGCTTGGGTCTTTGCTTGGTTTGTCCCAAATGTAAGAAGAAGCAGCATATCTAAAATGGGGTTGGGGGGGGCGCAATACTTGCCTTGCCCTGGGCACTGACAACCCACGCTACGCCACTGCTAGTACCATCTGTTATTTAGTGTGTTAGCTTGTCAGTATGTTACAACACTGAACAAAGTTCCTCTCCTCCTGAACCCTTAATTAGTATTATGCATATGTTAGTCCCATAGTATGAGATCTCACTCTGTTCACTCTATGCTGAATGCGAGCACCTCTAGTGTATAATGTCAGCATCACAGCCCAGTGTAACAGGTGATAAATAATAGCCATCTACATTGTTAGGAATCAATACTTGTGGTTACGTGAGTAAAGCAACTTCCGTAGTATGTACTTGTCACATGCAGTTAGGCCATCATTTCATCAGGGTAGCTCCGTGGTTCCCAAACAACAGACATGCAAGCAATCTAATAGAAAGGGTTCAACCATGTGGATCAAAGTAACATCCCGGCAAACAAACAACAGACAGGTACTATAGCGAGTTGACGGCACCAGCAAAAAACTCCTCAAAATACCTTCAAATTTATCACAGTATTCACTGTCCCTAAATAGGGTAGGATGTAGATGACTCCTCAGTACCCTAGGTATTCTTTTTTGCCTATAGTATTCTATATATATTTGTCAATCAAGTGGACAGTGTTCACGTTAACAAGGAGGCCCAAAGATTAAAACATAATCAAAACATAATGTAACAGTACCACTTTATAATAGCATCAATGTGATGAAAGATAATAATAAATAATACCTTTTTCTATATGTAAGAGGGTGCACGAGTATAGTTTTGCTAAAATACTCCAACAAATATAAACAATAGTACTCAGCACACCAAAATGATTTCTAACTGTACTTTATTCACTATATAACACTTGAATAGAAATGTGATGCAATCTATGAAAACAAGAGAAGACAGATGCGCCACATGGCCCAATATTGTTTGGTCCAAATATGTTTTTGATAGATGTACAAAGATTGAACTCACATTTGTTAAAGCACCTCAGTCAGTGCTATAGAGGCAGTCTGGGATATCTTACAGTCACCCAGGGGACCAAACTCCGGTAGTAATATAATGTCTGTATCAGAACGACATAAGAGACATAGGTGCCAATATGGCCTAGTATTGTTTTTGACACAGTAAGCAATATAAAGTGATAGAATGGTACTCACAATAGTTGTAGCATCTCCTTTGATGCTATAGAGGCAGGATGGGATCAATATAGTCACCCACCAGACTTGAGCACAGGCCCACTGGACCAGAATGGATGTCAGGACCACAGGTCGTCAGGAAATATCCAGGATAGGATAACCCCTCTCAGTCAGAGAGATAGCAGGCAGGCAAGCAATAGGATAGCAAGTGTTTAGATAATTTAAAAAAGTTTTATTAAAATAATAAAAACAAGGCAACGCGTTTCTCAGATACAAGCTGTTTCATCAGTTGAAGCCTGATGAAACAGCTTGTAGCTGAGAAACGCGTTGCCTTGTTTTTATTATTTTAATAAAACTTTTTTAAATTATCTGAACACTTGCTATCCTATTGCTTGCCTGCCTGCTATCTCTCTGACCGAGAGGGGTTATCCTATCCTGGATATTTCCTGACGACCTGTGGTCCTGACATCCATTTTGATCCAGTGGGCCTGTGCTCAAGTCTGGTGGGTGACTATATTGATCCCATCCTGCCTCTATAGCATCAAAGGAGATGCTACAACTATTGTGAGTACCATTCTATCGCTTTATATTGCTTACTGTGTCAAAAACAATTCTAGGCCATATTGGCACCTATGTCTCTTATGTCGTTCTGATACAGACATTATATTACTACCGGAGTTTGGTCCCCTGGGTGACTGTAAGAGATCCCAGACTGCCTCTATAGCACTGACTGAGGTGCTTTAACAAATGTGAGTTCAATCTTTGTACATCTATCAAAAACATATTTGGACCAAACAATATTGGGCCATGTGGCGCATCTGTCTTCTCTTGTTTTCATAGATTTCTGCTTTGGGTCCTGGCCTGGATCTCTACAGATAGCTGCCTGATCATCATCTCAGTGATTCCTCACTATACACCAATAGAGACTTTCATTTATATAACCTCTGTCTAATTGTTTACATCATATTGAGAGGTTGCACACCTAGGCTATATTGCCTGTATAATATCACTGTCACTTATATCTCTGTGTCTTTCTCTTAGGAGGTTGTGCTACATAATTATTCCTTTTAGGTACACCTTTTTCTATATTATTGTATATCATTTCCACTTATTTTTATTTTTGTGTCTTTCTCTTAGGAGATTTATCTTTCTCTTAGGAGGTTGTGATACATATATATCATATCAGGTACACTTACCTGTATTACCATTGTACACCACTCTAAACTATATCTTTCTCCTAGGAGGTTGTGTTTCTATATATATAGAATCAATATAATCTTATCCATATATATGTATATTGTTGATGGAATAGATCACATTCTTATATATTAAGCACTAGATCTTGTTCTTTAGAGGTTGCTGGTTATATTTTCTATATATAACTCCTGCCTCATATTATACCTTGCCTATTATTGACGGCCATAGCGATTTGACTACATCACTTTTATAGTCGTTAGGAACACTAAGTATCCTATATAAGGGCGCCCCCTCCTCTATATTTTAGTGATGCAATCTAAACTCCTCTTATTCACAGCATACATCAATCATACATACACGCAAAACAAATTTCACCCCAGGCGTCCCTAGGGGAAAATACTCAGGTCATCATCTCAGGTGAGATATATAATAAAAGTCTCAAGGAGAATTTGTATTTCAAAGTCCGGTGACATTTTGTAATCCCAAAGATGAGGGCAGTATGTTAGAATAACCGTTTTAGGAAAAGTTAGCAAGCAGAGTGTCATGATGCAGGACATATGCAGGATACAGCAATGATGGTACAACTCTATTTTATTACAGAGCATGGAAACATACATCTAGTCAGGTTGATTTCACTAACTAACTGCGACACAGACTACCGGACCTAAGCCCCGCCCCCAAACTAGTGACATCACTTCCTGCTCTCATCACATCTTCCCCCTTTTCAAAGGGCGAAGCATACATTTAAATATAACAAATAACAGGGTATACAAAGAGCATACAAAAACATTTTTGAACAGTATATAGCAAACTGGTTACAGAAAAATAAACAACATTAATTACATCCTGACTTGGACATCGGGGTAGACTACCCTAGTCCACAGTGACCATGGGATTATTCTGCCCATACTTCCAGTCACTGTTCTAGCTAAAGTCAGTCCCTATATCGGGCCGGAAGTTTCACCACTCTTCCGCTTGATGTAACTTTGCATGAACTGTCCTCTGATACAGAAGAAGGTGAATAAGAGTCTGCTGGAGGAAAAGACATATCCCTGATGTGATCTTGCTGAGGGGAAGGCACCTCTCGTAGAACAGGGGACCCCACCGGCGGTGGTACTGAGGCATCCAGTTCCAGACTCTCTGGTACAGGCTGAAGATGTCTTCGGTTACGGCGTGTAACCGTCCCTCCATCGGTAAGGACTACATAAGACCTTGGTTCTGGAGAGCGTCCAATTACCGTAGCAGGCGTCTTCCATTTATTCTCATCATCCAGTTTAATTCTGACACTTTGCCCACGCATTTAGTTCCTGTAAGGGCCTGACAGAATGTCTCCTGTCGTAGAAGAAACGATAGCCCTTTTTGGCCTCTTCATCCCTCCTAAGGACTTTGTCCTGAGGAACAGAGCCAGTCGGCTTGAAGACACCCACTGAGGGTAAAGTGGTGCGAATCTGGCGTCCTAGCATCAGCTGTGCCAGGCTAAACCCAGTGGCTTGAATGGGCGTCACCCTGTATGACAAGAGGGCTAGGTATGGCTCAGATTGCTTTAAAATGAACTTTGTTGTTTGAACTGCCCTTTCAGCCATTCTGTTGGCCTGCGGGTAATGTGGACTTGACGTGGAATGTACAAAGTCATATTCCCTGCTGAAAGCACTGAACTCTGTAGAAGCAAACTGCATGCCATTATCACTCACCAGCTCCATCGGAATGCCCCACCGTGCGAACAAGCTCTTCAGACAAATGATAACGGCTTGACTTGTGATATCATTCAAAGGTGCAATTTCCAAATACCTGGAATAGTAGTCGATCACAAGAAGGAACTTTTTCCCGTGCAGTTCACACAAATCAGCAGCTATTTTCTGCCACGGCCCAGCAGGCAGCGGAGTAGAAATCAAGGGCTCCCTTCTCTGAGTAGGCCGGCGTTCCCGGCAAAAGGCACATTTAGACACATGATTTGCAATGTCGGAGCTGATCCCAGGCCACCACACAGCTGTAGTTGCCCTTTCTCTGCACTTTGTAATGCCTAAGTGGCAATCGTGAATCCTGTTTAACATCTCCTTCCTCATGCTGACAGGGATAATGATGCGGTCTTGGAACAGCACTAACCCCTCCAGCTCTGTGAGCTGCGACCTCTCTGACTGGTAAGAACTTAAAGACATCCAGGCTGCCCGGCTCTCGGGCCAGCCTTCTTTTATGTACTTTATAACCTCTTGCAGATCTGTGTCCAAATATGTCTCTTTCTTTATTTCTTCTAGTTTCCTTGAAGAAATGGACTTTGAGGCCAGAACCGAATCAACATACACTTTCACATCAGATTCGGTTGAGGATTCTTCAGCAGCAGCCAGCGGGAGCCTGGATAGTGTATCTGCCACAACCAGTTGTTTGCCCGGCACATGCACTGCCTGAACATTGAACCTGAGTAGTCTCATTAAAAGTCTCTGGCATCTTAAGGGTGTTTTGTCGATATCATAAGAGTTGATTAGAGGGACTAGCGGTTTATGGTCAGTCTCCAGACTAAATTTCTCTAAACCCACTAGATAACGCTGAAAGCGCTCACAGGCCCAAACTGCAGCCAGGCACTCTTTCTCAATTTGAGCATATTTTGACTCAGCAGCCATCAGTATGCGGGAACAGTAGGCGATGGGCTGTAGTTTATTTTCAATTTACTGCAGGAGAGCAGCCGCCAACCCATAACTGCTTGCATCAGCACTAACCACAGTCTTTTTAGAAGGGTCGTAGAACCCCAGCACTGGGGCAGACCCCAGCAGGGACTTGGCCTGCATAAAAGATTTTTCTTGTGACGGTCCCGAGACCCAGGCAACGTCTTTCTTTAGCAACTCTGTGATAGGGTGTAGAACTGTTGATAAATCTGGAAGAAACTTGCCCACATAATTTACAAAGCCCAATATCTGTCTCAGCTCATGTACATCAGAGGGACTTTTCATCTGTTCAATAGCACAAATTTTCTCGGGGTCTGATTTGATGCCATCCCCATTGATAATATGCCCAAAGTAACATAATTCAGTTTTCCTAAAATGAAATTTTTCTTTATTTAACTTCAGCCCAGACTCTTTGATAGCCTGCAGCACACAACTTAAACGCTGATCATGCTCCTCCACTGTAGACCCATACACTAGAATGTCGTCCATGATGACTGTCGTGCCCACGTGGTCACTCAGGAGAGAACTCATTTCCCTTTGAAAGATTTCAGGAGCAGAGGATATCCCAAAGGGGAGTCTGCAGAAGCAAAACCAACCTACCGGTGTGATAAAGGTAGTCAGTTTGCGGCACTTTGGATCTAAGGGGATCTGCCAAAAGCCGCTAGAAGCGTCCAATGTAGAAAAGAACTTCGCCCCAGCCAACTTTGGAGCCATATCTTCTAATGTCGGCAGCACAAATCTCTCTCTCTTCACTGCCTTTTCAGATCCACACAGATGTGCACCTTTCCGTTTTTCTTTGCAACAGGAACAATGGGGGCACACCAGTCAGTCGCTTCAACAACCTCTTCAATAACCCCCATAGACTTCATGCGCATAAGCTCCTTCTCCACTTGAGGCATGAGCGGGAACAGAATTCTACGGGGAGTAGAAATACTGTATGGGACTGTGTCACTTTTAAGTGCTATACGGACTGGCTTGCAATTCAGTAGGCCCAATTCGCCAAACATATCTTCGGAGATCTCATTCACTCTGGCCACGAGGTCCAAGTCACAGGCTGCTTTTCTGCTCAATAAATTGCTAACACACTGACCTTGAATCACATGCACCCACATGGTAAATTTCCTTTGCTTGTACTCACAGCTGGCAAGAAATTTCCCCGCACAATCAATGCGGCCACCAGGACTATGGACATTTATAGTAACCTTCGCCAGCTGGGGCTGTCGAGGCAGTTTCATAAATGCAGCGAGAGACATTACAGTGATATCTGCTCCTGTGTCAATCTTAAAATCAACTTTGGCTCCCATCACAGTAAAAGTAACCTCCCAATCTTCCTCTGAGCTTGGCCGTTCCACAACAGACCCCACAAAAGACACTTCCTGACCCTCCTTGTCACTGTCCACCTGCATCTCCTTAATGTATTCAGTTTTACACACCACTTCAAAATGGCCAATTCTGTTACATTTTCTGCATCTTTTATCTCTGGCCGGGCATATAACACTCTGATCATGGGCACGGTAGCACCGTGTGCATCGGGCATGCTGCGCCCATCCACTTCTAGGTCTATCCATTATTTTAGATCTACCGCTCACACTGTGCCTTTCACTAGCAGTTTTCCTGGACTGTTGCACTTCATCCACAATACTCTCAGACCTCAGATCAGCACTTTGCCTTTTCACCAGTTCACTCTGGCGGGCCATCCTAATAGCCCCATCTAATGTTAAATCAGGCTCTAACTGCAGCTTCAGTGAGACTTCAGCATCTGCAATTCCTATAACTATTCTGTCTCTGATTTGCTCTTCTTTAGCAACACAAACTCACAGAATTCAGCTAGTTCATACAGGCTGCGCACAAATGACTCCACAGATTCACCCACACGCTGATTACGTTTGTGAAAACAAGCTCTCTCATGAATCACATTTCTTTTGGGCACAAAGTGGGCACTGAGTTTATCCATAACTATATCAAAGTTAAATTCTTCCCCTTCTTGGAAAGTAAAAGCATTGAACACTGGCTCTACATCTTTCCCCATGGAGTATAAAAGAGAATTAACTTGTACTTCACCACTCTCCTTGTCCAGCTTGGAAGCAATCCTGAAGCGCTGAAACCGCTGACGCCATGTGGGCCAAGCTGCAGGCTGAGAAAAATTAAGAGGCTCAGGTGGGGTAAACTTTGACATTGTCATCGATCAGGAACAGAAGCGCAGGCAAGAACTTCTGACACCATGTCATAAGATGCAGGACATATGCAGGACACAGCAATGATGGTACAACTCTATTTTATTACAGAGCATGGAAACATACATCTAGTCAGGTTGATTTCACTAACTAACTGCGACACAGACTACCGGACCTAAGCCCCGCCCCCAAACTAGTGACATCACTTCCTGCTCTCATCACACAGAGTTAATGTCTACTAGTACCATCTGTTATTGTAAAGTTCCTTGTTAGTCCCATAGTATGAGATCTCACTCCATTCACTCTATGCTGAATGCGAGCACCTCTAGTGCATAATGTCAGCGTCTCAGCCCAGTGTAACAGGTGATAATAGCCATGTACATTGTTAGGAATCAAGTGTAATACTTGTGGTTACGTGAGTAAAGCAACTTCCGTAGTATGTACTTGTCACATGCAGTTAGGCCATCCTTTTCATCAGGATAGCTCTGTGGTTCCCAAACAACAGGCATGCAAGCGATCTAATAGAAAGGGTTCAGCTGTATGGATCAAAGTAACGTCCCAGCGAGAGAACAATCTTTTTGTCCAGAATGTTGTAGCTTATTTATTTCACTTTCAATTAATGTGCTAATTGTAGAGTGCTGGTGTACTGTACATTTTTGCAATTGCTTCTATCGGACTCTTGTGCACAGTCTGGCACCCTTTATACAACTAGTGCTGGATCATCTCCTGCTATGCTTCTTTATTTGCCCTATATCTACATGCGGAAAGCTCTGAGCTGAATGTGGACGACTTTACTGTTTTAGACATATTTAAAAAGTTGGCTTAATTTCTTTTTTCTAGTGTTTATCTTGTTTTATTTTTACTTTAAAGCCTTTTTGCATTGGTGACATTATCACAATGTTATTGTTGTGACTAAAATATTGTAGCATTTGCACAATCTATGGCACAATATTATGGCACCGATATTTACATGCAAATATACTTATCTTCCAGACACAGTGTGGTGTCCTAAGGTTTTACCATAAAATTATATTTAGTTAGATTAAATAAAAATACATCAGATTTAAAACTACACCTAGAACACTGATAAAAATTATTCTGTTGGGTTGTAATTTTAACGCAAAAATTGTATAATTTTCAAGAAATGAATTATTGTTAGTTAATTTACTTTGATATTTTGAGCACCTTATTTAATATGCATTAGTTGTGAAATTCCTTTTTTACGATTTTAAATCGAACATATTATATTGAGTAATCTAGACAAATATTTTAAGCCGTGTGCATTTCCAAAATACTATTTAAATTAAATTTACTTAAAAACACTGATTCTGTGGAGCTGCATTAATAACAGGTTCTTGGCCTATATTTTGTATATATTTCGCATAACTTAATGGGACAGAATATTTGGAGTTGGTGTATGTGGCAGATGTTCCCCAGACTCCTCTTTCTTTTCCTCAGCGTAATATTTTGTGCTGGTATTGGTTCCTGTATACATATTTTGTGCAAATGTTTTATGTAGAGTGTGTCACCCCATGCTAAGTGTAGGGTTCTTAGAGGCTAGTCTCATTTGAAACAAAAGATCAAGTGTTAGTAGTTCCTTTGTCCAGTGGAACAGTTCTAGCACATGCTATAGAGCTGGTCTGAGAACCAAATTGTATTTTATAAAGAGAGTGTCCTGAGCTGGCAGAGACCATGCACCCCTATTATTGTTGTTACAATTATAGTTCCAGCCAAGATAATTAGTGTAGTCTTAACTTAAAACTATGGTCTGTATATTGAAAAAATTGAGTTGGCTTTCCTTAAAATTAAGAGTTTAGAACATGTAAAGTCTAATGAGTCAAACAAAAATAAGTTTAGTTGACATTACTTAAAAAGCTGATGTAAATAGTTGCCTCAATTTTTTGAGTATACCCAGAACATTATTTTTTACAGTGAACTGCAATTTTAATTATTGATATTATAACAAGCTTATACAATATCAAAGTTCCAGAGAAAGGCAACACAACCAATTATATCAAACTTATTTTATTTCTTTTTACCAGGAGTAGATACAGAATACAAGACTAGAAAGCAGCCGTATCATATTATCACAAAATTGATTCAAATCATAATCTCTGTTCATCCCCTTAGGGGTTAATGCATAAAGTTTATGTATCCATATCATTTCCCTCTTCCTTAAGAGAGATGATCTATTCTGACCCCTTCTAGGGGGAGCTTCCCAGTCTATTATCTGGAACCTCAATTGTGCAATAGAGTGACCTGCCTCCAAAAAATGGCATGCCACAGATGCCGCCATATTTTTTCTTCTAATGCTAGATTTGTGTTGCACTATCCTATCCCGTGCCCTCTGCGTTATCTCGTCAATATATTTCTTGGCACCTGGGCACTTAAGTACACAACAAAGCTAGCATTGCATGTAAAATAACCATTGATTCCATATTTTTGACCAGTATAGGGATGAAAAAAACTATCACTCTTGACTAAACTGTCACAACTGGAACAGCCTAAGCAAGGAAAACAGCCCTTCTTTTGACTTGCCAAGTATCCTTTATTATTTTTCTTCAAGCTACCTTCATATGCTCTCATCAATTGGGTGATAGTTGTGAGGAGAGTGGGAAGTGACGTCACCGGATGGGGGCGTGTTTAGGGGATTGATTGTCTATGTCGCAGTTACCAAGTTAGATGTGTTGTACAAGCTGTATACTTCTATGCTCTGCAATAAAATAGTGGTGTACCTTCTATGCTGTGTCCTGCATCTCATGACATGGTGTCAGAAGTACTTGCCTGCGCTTCTGTTTCCTGATTAATGATGATGTCAAAGTTTACTCCACCTGAGCCGTTTGATTTCTCTTAGCCTGCAGCTTGACCCACATGGCGTCAGCAGTTTTAATGCTCCAGGATTGCTTCCAAGCTGGACAAGGAGAGTGGTGAAGTACAAGTTAATTCTCTTTTATACTCTATGGGGAAAGATGTGGAGCCAGTGTTCAATGCCTTTACTTTCCAAGAAGGGAAAGAATTTGACTTTGAAATAGTTATGAACAAACTCAGTGCTCACTTTGTGCCCAAAAGAAATGTGATTCATGAGAGGGCTTGTTTTCACAAACGTTCTCAGCGTGTGGGAGAATCTGTGGAGTCATTTGTGCGCAGCCTGTATGTACTAGCTGAATTCTGTGAGTTTAGTGTTGCTAAAGAGGAGAAAATCAGAGACAGAATAGTCATAGGAATTGCAGATGCTGAAGTCTCACTGAAGCTACAGTTGAAAGCTGATTTAAAATTGGATGGGGCTATTAGGATGGCCCGCCAGAGTGAACTGGTGAAAAAGCAAAGTGCTAATCTGAGGTCAGAGAGTATTGTGGATGAAGTGCAGCAGTTCAGGAGAGCTACTAGTGAAAGGCACAGTGTGAGCGGCAGACTAAGGGCAACAGATAGTCTCAGAAGCAGATGGGTGCAGAATGCTCACTGCACGCGGTATAAATGTATCCATGATCAGAGTGTCGTATGCCCTGATAAAGACAAAAGATGTAGAAAATGTAACCGAATGGGCCATTTTGAAGTGGTGTGTAAAACTGAATACATTAAGTAAATGCAGGTGGATAGTGACCAGGAGGGTCAAGAAGTGTCCTTTGTAGGGTCCGTTGTTGAACGGTCTGGTTCGGATAAAGATTGGCGGGTTACTCTTACTGTAATGGGAGCCAAAGTTGCCATTAAGATTGACACAGGAGTAGACATCACTGTTATGTCCCTCACCACATTCATAAAACTGCCTCGACAACCTCAGCTGGCGAAAGTTGCAACAAAAGTTCATAGTCCTGGTGGCCACATTGATTGTGCGGGGAAATTTCTTGCTAGCTGCGAGTTCAAGCAGAGGAAATTCACCATGTGGGTACATGTGATTAGAGGTCAGTGTGTTAACAACCTATTGAGCAGTAAAGCAGCCTGTAGTTTGGGTCTGGTCGCCAGAGTGAATGAGATTTCAGAAGACATGTTTAGGGAATTGAGCCTACTGAATTGCAACCCAGTCCGAATATCACTTAAAGGTGACGCACACCCATACAGCATTACCACTCCTCATAGAATTCCGTTCCGGCTCATGCGTCAAGTGGAGAAGGAAATTCTGCTTATGAAGAATATGGGAGTTATTGAAGAGGTTGTTGAAGCAACTGACTGGTGTGCCCCCATTGTGCCTGTTGCAAAGAAAAACGGGAAGGTACATTTCTGCGTAGACTTGAAAAGGCTGAATGAGGCGGTGAAGAGAGATATGTGCTGCAGACACTTGAAGACATAGCTCCGAAATTGGCTGGGGCGAAATTCTTCTCTACACTGGATGCTTTCAGCGGCTTCTGGAAACTGACTACCTTCATTACACCGGTAGGTCGGTTTTGCTTCTGCAGACTCCCATTCGGGATATCCTCTGCTCCTGAAATCTTTCAAAGACAGATGAGTTCTCTCCTAAGGGACCACGAGGGCACGGCAGTCGTCATGGACGATATTTTGGTGTATGGGTCTACATTGGAAGAACATGATCAGCTGTGTGCTGCAGACCATTAGAGAGTCCTGGCTGAAATTAAATAAGGAGAAATGCCATTTTAGGAAGGCTGAGTTATGTTACTTTGGGCATATTATCAATGGGGATGGCATCAAGCCAAACCCTGATAAAATCCTTGCTATTGAACAGATGAAAAGTCCTTCTGATGAACATGAGCTGAGACAAATATTGGGCCTTGTGAATTATGTGGGCAGGTTCCTTCCAGATTTATCCACAATGCTACACCCTATCACAGAGTTGTTAAAGAAAAATGTTGCCTGGGTCTGGGGACCTTCACAGGAAGAATTTTTTGTGTAGGTCAAGTCCCTGCTGGGGTCTGCCCCAGTGATGGGGTTCTACGACCCTTCTAAAAAGACTGTGGTTAGTGCTGATGCGAGCAGTTATGGGATAGGGGCCACCCTCCTGCAGTTGAATGAGAACAAACTACAGCCCATCGCCTACTGTTCCCGTACACTGACGGCTGCTAAGTCGAAATACGCCGAAATTGAGAAAGAGTGCCTGGATGCAATTTGGGCCTGTGAGCACTTCCAGCGTTACCTAGTGAGTTTAGAGAAATTTAGTCTGGCGACTGACTATAAACTGCTAGTTCCTCTAATTAACTCCTACAATATTAATAAAAATTAAAAATCACCCCTAAGATGCCAGAGCCTTCTGATGAGGCTGCTCAGGTTCAACGTTCAGGCAGTGCATGTGCCGGGTAAACTACTGGTAGTGGTAGATACACTTTCCAGGCTCCCGCTGGCTGCTGCTGAAGAATCCTCAACGAAATCAGATGTGAAAGTGTATGTAGATTCAGTTTTGGCATCCAAATCCATTTTGTCAGGGAAGCTAGAGCAAATAAGAAAGGAGAAATATTTAGATACTGACCTTCAAGAAGTTATTAAGTACATAAAAGAAGGTTGGCCTGAGAGCCAGGCAGCCTGGATGTCTTTAGGTTCTTACCAGTCAGAAAGGTTGCAGCTCACGGAACTGGATGGGTTGGTGCTGTTCCAGGACCGCATTGTTATTCCTGTTAGCATGTGGCAGGAGATGTTAAGCAGGATTCATGATGGCTACTTGGGCATTACAAAGTGCAGAGAAAGGGCAGCTACGGCAGTATGGTGGCCTGGGATCAGTTCCGACATTGCAAGCCTTGTGTCAAAATGTGCCTTTTGCCGGGAATGCCGGCCTACTCAGAGAAGGGAGCCCTTGATTTCTACTCCACTGTCTGCAGGCCCGTGGCAGAAAATAGCTGCTGAATTGTGCAAACTGCACGGGAAAAAGTACCTAGTCATGATTGACTACTATTCCAGGTATTTGGAGATTGCACCCTTGAATGAGATCACAAGTCAAGCCGTTATCACTCGTCTCAAGAGTTTGTTCGCCCGGTGGGGCATACCAATGGAATTAGTGAGTGATAACAGAATGCAGTTTGCTTCCACGGAGTTCAGTTATTTCAGCAGTGGATATGATTTTGTCCATTCTACATCAAGTCCACATTACCCGCAGGCCAATGGAATGGCTGAAAGGGCAGTTCAAACAACAAAGTTCATTTTGAAGCAATCTGATCCGTACCTAGCCCTCTTGGCCTATAGGGCGACTCCCATTCAAGCCATGGGTTTTAGCCCAGCATAGCTGATGCTAGGACATCAGATTTGCACCACTTTACCCTCAGTGGGTGTCTTCCAGCCAACTAGCTTTGTTCCTTGGGACGAGGTCCTTAGGAGGGATGAAGGCTAAAAGGGGCTAGCGATTCTTCTACGACAGGAAACACTCTGTGAGGCCCTTGCAGGAGCTGAATGTGGGGCAAAGTGTCAGAGTTAAACTTGATGATGAGAAAAAATGGAAGACGCCTGCTACAGTAATTGGACGCTCTCCAGAACCAAGGTCTTATGTAGTCCTTACTGATGGAGGGTGTCAAGACACTAAGGTTCAACAACACTCATCCTCCTAACTTACATTATGCATACTCTATATTTGTAGTGTTGTACCTTTAAGACTCATTAGGGCTTCTTCCCTAAGGTATAAATTCCTCTTATGCCTTCACTTCTACGCTTGGTATTGTAACTTGTTTACTCCGTTTCAAGCCCCTCCTGCTCTTTGACGTTTGCCTCAGCACCTCATCAGCTGACTTCCGGCACTCTCAAATGCAAGCTTCAGCACGTCTTCCACAGATCTCCTGTTCACCGCTCCTCTCAGCTGTCCGGATCTCAGTGGTGACATCACACAGCGACAGCTTAGCAATCTCTGATGGAGTTGAACACAAACTGCACACGCTGCCCAACATCTGCAAGCAGTTCCAGGTTAGCCCTCTCACTCACTGTCTGGCACTTAACAGTTCTGTTGCATATTTAATATGTTTTCTGCAATTCTATTTTGATCAGTTTAATTTAACTTACCCAGATTCTTTATTTATTGCTTATTTGAATTTTGTTGAGAATTTCACTCTACATTTTAAGCACATAACATGTTATATTACTCAGGAGTTTTATGGGGCAGTGGACAACAACTACATCACAGAATCTATGTAGTTGTCTAACCATAGCCACAAATAAACAGTTTGTTTCCCTGCAGTTATTTTGTAGTTCACACACAGAACTGAAGCTTACCTCTGATTCATCTGCAGGGTAACTTACATACATCCAATACAACTTAAGATAGAATCTTTATCTGCAGTTGAGATCCACATATTTAATTCAAACCTCTTCACAGGCATATCTGGAATCACATTGCTTTGATAGAGGGACAGTCACACGTCAAAATTGAAAACATCTTCAGCCAGTACCTGAGGGTTTGGGACTGGATGCCTCAGTACCACAGCCGGTGGGATCCCCTGTTTTAAGAGGGGTGCCTTCCCCTCAGTAAGATCACAGCGGGGATACTTCTTTGCTTCCAGCAGACTCTCAATCACCTTCTTTTGTATCAAAGGATAGTTCATGTAAAATGACATTAAGTGAAAGGGTGGTAAAACTTCCAGCCCGATATCGGGATTAGCACTAGTTAGAGCAGTAATCGGAAGTATGGGCAGAATAATCCCATGGTCACTGTGGACTAGGGTAGTCTACTCCAATGTTCAAGTCAGGATTGTATTTCATGTTGTTTATGTATATCCTTTTTAACTTGTTATTTGTGATATATTAAACAAAACTATTTCTGTATGCTTCTTGTAAACCTTGTAATTTGATGTATTCAAAAAGAAAAAAAAATGTATACTTTGTCCTTTGAAAAGGGGGAAGATGTGATGAGAGTGGGAAGTGACGTCACCGGATGGGGGCGTGTTTTAGGGGATTGATTGTGTATGTCGCAGTTATCAAGTTAGATGTGTTGTACAAGCTGTATTCTTCTATGATCTGCAATAAAATTGTGTTGTACCTTCTATGCTGTGTCCTGCATCTCATGACAACAGTTTTTTCCATCCCTATACTGGTCAAAAATATGGAATCAATGGGTATTTTACCTGCAATGCTAGCTTTGTGGTGTACTTAATTAAGTGCGCATGTGCCAAGATATATATTGGCGAGACAATGCAGAGGGCACGGGATAGGATAGTGCAACACAAATCTAGCATTAGACGAAAAAATATGAAGGTACCTGTGGCATGCCAATTGTGGGAGGCAGGTCACTCCATTGCACAATTGAGGTTCCAGATGCTAGACTGGGAACCTCCCCCTAGAAGGCGTCAGAATAGGGAATCTCTCTTAAGGAAGAGGGAAATGCTATGGATACATAAACTTGATGCATTAACCTCTACGGGGATGAACAGAGATTACAATTTAAATCGATTTTTGTGATAATATGATATGGCTGCTTTCTATGATAATCTGTATATATAGTTGTTATGTGTGATTCATTTATTAATTTGTAATAGTTGGGGGCTAGGATCCCTTTAATATATGTCTTTTAAGTAATGATGACATGTTGAGGTGGGAGGAGTTACACCTGTGCAAAGGTACTTAAGGTGATGTGCTGCATTACACTATAGATATGACTAAGGGTTGATAGCCCGAAACATAGTCTTGTATTCTGTATCTACTCCTGGTGAAAAGAAATAAAAGAAGTTTGATATAATTGGTGGTGCTGCCTTTCTCTGGAATTTTAATATATTACATGGTATGCAGTAACCTTTTGGCGTGCACAACCTGACTGCTTGGGTGCTGGATCTAATTTGGTGTTATAAGTTTATACAATATGTAATAAAGATGGAAAAGCTAATACTTTTAGCTTTTTTGTTTTTTTTTAGTTTTTTGTTATTTTCAGGCATAATCCCCTTAAATTTTTTTATAAAAATAGTTTATATATGAATTATCTATCTATCTATCTATCTATCTATCTATCTATCTATCTATCATCTATCTATCTATCTATCTATCTATCTGTATTTGTGTGTGTGTGTGTGTGTGTGTATGTGTGTATATAAAGTAAAAAGCAGACTAGCACTCTGTAATATATCTGTGCTTTTTAGAGTTTTGTTAAACTATGATTTACTTTAAATTTGAGAACCATTTTACTTACAACTAACAGGTACTGTGATGGGTCCAATAAGGCCCCTTTGTATGCAAACTTGAACATGGTTGAATTTGAGACAACTGAGAATAATGTTCCATGACCCACGTGTAAAGTTCTTTATGTATTACACAGATGATCTGCTGCTAATATACAGCCAGATTATGAGTTTTGCGTTATGGCTGGCTCGCTACTAACTTGCAAGTTATTTCCACCGCTTACCTTTAATAGCGCTGCTATTACAGGTTTTCCAAAAAACGGCATTTGTGTGCAATATGGCAGCGTTGCTTTGAGCTGCTTTGACATGCTCATGCACGATTTCCCCATAGACATCAATGGGGAGAGCCGGCTAAAAAAAAGCCTAACACCTGCAATGACGGAGCGTAAAGCTTCCGTAACGCAGCCCCATTGATTCCTATGGGGAGAGAAAATTTATGTTTAAACCTAACACCCTAACTTAAACCCGAGTCTAAACACCCCTACTCTGCCGCCCCCGTCATTTCCGACACCTACCTACACTTATTAACCCCTAATCTGCCACCCCCAATGTCACCGCCGCCACTATACTAAAGCTATTAACCCCTAAACCTCTGGCCTCCCACATCACTAACACTCAATAAATATATTAACCCCTAAACCTAAGTCTAACCCTAACTCTAACGTAACCCTAACACCCCTAACTTTAATATAATTAAAATAAATCAAAATAAAAATTACTATTATTACCTAAATAATACCTATTTAAGACTAAATACTTACCTGTAAAATAAACCCTAAGCTAGCTACAATATATCTAATAGTTACATTGTAGCTATCTTAGGTTTTATTTTTATTTTACAGGTAAGTTTGTATTTATTTTAACTAGGTAGACTAGTTAGTAAATAGTTATTAACTATTTACTAGCTACCTAGTTAAAATAAATATAAACTTACCTGTAAAATAAAACCTAACCTGAGTTACACTAACACCTAACATTACACTAAAATTATATAAATTAAATTTAAAAAAACAATTATCTAAATTACAAAAAATAATAAACACTAAATTACACAAAATTAAAAAGAAATTATCAAATATTTAAACTAATTACACCTAATCTAATAGCCCTATCAAAATAAAAAAGCCCCCCAAAATTAAAAAAACCCTAGCCTACATTAAACTGCCAATGGCCCTTAAAAGAGCCTTTTTCAGGACATTGCCCCAATGAAATCAGCTCTTTTACCTGTAAAAAAAAAATACAAACAACCCCCCAACAGTAAAACCCACCACCCACACAACCAACCCCCCCCCCAAATAAAAACCTACCTAAAAAATCTAAGCTCCCCATTGCCCTGAAAAGGGCATTTGGATGGGCATTACCCTTAAAAGGGCATTTAGCTCTTTTACGGTACCGAAAGTCCCTAATCTAAAAATAAAGCCCATCCAATAAACCCTTAGAAAAAAACTAACAATAACCCCCGAAGATCCACTTTACAGTTTTCGATGACCGGACATCCATCCTCATTTTTCCGGGAGAAGTCTTCATCCAAGCGGCAAGAAGTCCTCAACGAAGCCGGGAGAAGTCTTCATCCAAGCAGCAAGAATTCATCCTCCAGGCGGGCAGAAGTCTTCATCCAGACGGCATCTTCTATCTTCATCCTTCCGATGCGGAGCGGCTCCATCTTCAAGACATCTGGCGCGGAGCATCCTCTTTTTTCGATGGCTATTGAAGAATTAAGTTTCCCTTTAAATTACAACATCCAAGATGGCGTCCCTTGAGTTCTGATTGGCTGATAGAATTCTATCAGCCAATCGGAATTAAAGGGTAAAAAATCCTATTGGCTGATGCAATCAGCCAATAGGATTGAGCTTTAATTGAGCTTTAATCCTATTGGCTGATCCAATCAGCCAATAGGATTGAGCTCGCATTCTATTGACTGTTCCAATCAGCCAATAGAATGCAAGCTCAATCCTATTGGCTGATTGGATCAGTCAATAGGATTAAAGCTCAATCCTATTAGCTGATTGCATCAGGCAATAGGATTTTTTACCCTTTAATTCCAATTGGCTGATAGAATTCTATCAGCCAATCGGAATTCAAGGGACGTCATCTTGGATGACGTCATTTAAAGGGAAACTTCATTCTTCAATAGCCATCGAAAGAAGAGGATGCTCCGCGCCGGATGTCTTGAAAATGGAGCCGCTCCGCGTCGGATGATTGAAGATAGAATATGCCGTCAGGATGAAGACTTCTGCCTGCCTGGAGGATGACTTCTTGCCGCTTGGATGAAGACTTCTCCTGGCTTCGTTGAGGACTTCTTGCCGCTTGGATGAAGACTTCTCCCGGCTGGATGAGGATGGATGTCCGGTCTTCAAAAACTGTAAGTGGATCTTCGGGGGTTAGTGTTAGGTTTTTTCAGGGCAATGGGGAGCTTAGGTTTTTTTAGGTAGGTTTTTATTTGGGTAGGGTTGGTTGTGTGGGTGGTGGGTTTTACTGTTGGGGGGTTGTTTGTATTTTTTTTTACAGGTAAAAGAGCTGATTTCTTTGGGGCAATGCCTTTTAAGGGCCATTGGCAGTTTAGTGTAGGCTAGGGTTTTTTTATTTTGGGGGGTTATTTTGATAGGGCTATTAGATTAAGTGTAATTAGTTTAAATATTTGATAATTTCTTTTTTATTTTGTGTAATTTAGTGTTTATTATTTTTTGTAATTTAGATAATTGTTTTTTTTTAATTTAATTTATTTAATTTTAGTGTAATGTTAGGTTTTAATGTAAGACAGGTTAGGTTTTAATTTACAGGTAACTTTGTATTTATTTTAGCTAGGTAGTTAGCAAATAGTTAATATCTATTTACTAACTAATCAACCTAGTTAAAATAAATACAAACTTACCTGTGAAATAAAAATAAAACCTAAGATAGCTACAATGTAACTATTAGTTATATTGTAGCTAGCTTAGGTTTTATTTTACAGGTAAGTATTTATTTTGTTTTAAATAGGAATAATTTAAGTATTAATTGTAATTTTTATTTGTAATTATTTTAATTATGTTAAAGTTAGTAGGTGTTATGGTTAGGGTTACGTTAGGGTTAGACTTAGGGTTAGGTTTAGGGGTTAATAACTTTAGTATAGTGGCAGCGACATTGGGGGCAGCAGATTAGGGGTTAATAAGTGTAGTTAGCTGTCTGCAATTTTGGGGGCAGCAGATTAGGGGTTAATAACAGTAATGTAGGTTGCCTCAATGTTAGGGACAGCAGATTAGGGGTTAATAAGTGTATGTAGGTGGCGACGACATTGGGGCAGCAGATTAGGGGTTAATAATATTTAACTAGTGTTTACGATGCTGGAGTGTGGCGGTTTAGGAGTTAATATGTTTATTATAGTAGCGGTGATGTGCGGAGCGGCAGATTAGGGGTTAATAATTTTATTTTAGTGTTTGTGATGCGAGAGGGCCTCTGTTTAGGGGTTAACAGGTAGTTTATGGGTGTTAGTGTACTTTGTAAAACTTTAGTTTTGAGTTTTATGGTACAGCTTTGTAACGTAAAACCCATAACTACTGACTTTCAGATGACGGTACAGATCTTGTAGTTATAGGCTGCACCGCTCACTTTTTGGCCGGACAGGCAAACTCGCAATACCGGCGCTATGGAAGTCCTATTGAAAAAGGACTTTTTGAAAGGTGCGGTACAGCTGTACCTACAAGACTCGTAATATCAGCTATAGTGAAAATGCAGCATTAGACTCATAACGCAAAACTCGTAATCTAGCCGATAGTCAGGAACAGAACAAGGTCTACTAGCCAGGTTTTATGAATTGAATATGGCTAATCCAGCACTGATCTTCTAATTGAATTTCCATTTACAGCAGATATATTGTTTAGGGAATTAGTGTGTACAAGAAGGATGGAACAATACAAATTGGGTATGCCAGTATAGGTATTGGTGGTGTGGTTATTTGCAGTGAGGTGGTTCAGGCAGCATAGTTATGGTTATTTGTAATGGGAATTTAAGGACAGCATGGGTAGGGTTGCTGTTGGTCAGGCTTACATTGAAGTGGGGGTTTCAGTACTGAGCAGTTGGATTTATTTACAGTGGGGAAATTTAAGAAAGTGCATTGAGGTTTAAAGGGAGTTTGGGACGGTGTAGAAATGAAGGGAGGTTGCCGTTTTACTACAGGACTCATTTAAAGAACAGGGTCATGGGATATTGTTGCTAAAATTTTTATTATATAAAATTAAATCTCATACAGCAGCCTCTCTTAATTAAGCAGCTGAAGCGGCTTTTGAGCCCTTGTGGCAAGTTAAGATATATATTGTTTTAAATGTACGTAGAATGCTATTATGGACAGTTTAATTTAAAAAACTCTGCATTCCTATTTCTCCACACCTACGCATTTTTGTGTTGTTTTTTTTCTTTTGCTTTAAAGAATGAATTCTATTTACACTTATTAGGTTCTTGTTTCTCACTTTGTCTGGTATTTTAAAATGGATCAAAGGCATGATCATCGAATTACACTTTCAAGCTAGTTTTTCATTCATTTTAAAACTGTCGCATTTATAATTAGCTTTCTTGTTAAACTACCTTGTTAGTATAAATCATTTCTTTAGAGCATAACCTAAAAGTGTCACAGGAATGTCACTCCTACAGATTTCATTAAAAATAGCATTTTACTTTTGAGCCTGGACATTTTAATATTCATATGGTTCTCAAAAGCAGCTATAACACAAAGTGATCGAAAGAAAACAGTCTAGTATTTCTAGTGACAGGAAAATAAAATCTGTATATACGTATATTTTAGGAAGCTTTGTAGTTTCATCCCTTCTTGAAAGGAAGTCTGTGTATGTTTACATCAGTAAGACAGTAAGGTAGATTTGCTTTGTATGTATCTTAAATTGTGAAAAAAGACTCAATATTCCTAGTGAAAACTGTATTTATTTTTTGCATGATAGATAGATAGATAGGGGTTGATTTATAAATTATCGAGCAGACATGATGCACTGTAGGGAATCATGTCCGCTCGAAATCGCTAAATGCAGACTTAACATTGCACAGGCATTTCTGGTGAATTGGCGGCCAATTGGCCGCTAGCAGGGGCTGTCAATCATCACGATCGGATCGGGATGATTTCAGTCTGCCACCTAAAAGTCTGTATGTGTACATATCTATATGTGCACACATACATACATAACATAAATACACATATACAAATACAAATACACACATACAAATAAATCTATTTACACTTAAATATATCCTATCTCTTTAAAACACTTTGTATACATTTATTCAATAATATACATATATTATTGTAAATATGTATATATGTATATAGATGAGTGTAATACTTTATTTTGTATGTTTTACATGTGTTTTATTCTAGCCCTAACACTTTTGCTTCAAGTCTCCATTATCATTAATATTAATGCTTATTAATGCTTCAAGTCTCCATTATCATTAATATTTTCTACTGAGTGAAAAACAAAGCAATTTAAACTATTACTTAACGCACCTTCTGGTGAGCGCAGTTAGGCTTTGTGTATCTTCGTGTGAGCACTCTAGCAATAGCTAAAATAGAGTTTTGTAGTGCACCCCATATAAGTCTATGAGGTGAGGAACTTGGCAATGCCATGATATCTGACCTCTATTTGTTAGCGCGCTTTTGCATAAATTCTGCCGTTTAATTTAAATTTGTAATCTGAGTGCAAGAATAAGAGCGCTATTGATTTAACCTAAGTGGTGTTAGCATTGGACAGTGCTAATATTTTTGTGCTCCACATGTTATCTGGGCCTAGATGTATTCAAATTTGGAGACATCTTAGTCAGAGCACCATTTAAAAAAAGGTATTTGGATGACTTTGGATACCTTTCACTGGACCAGGTTGTAATCTATAATCAATTCTGTGCAAAATCCCTTAGAAGATTATCTGCACGGAAGAAACAAGTGCAAAAAGAAAATGTTCTAGTAAGTTAGTTAGAATTTTTTTTTATTTTTAAATAATTTTAATTGAGGTAATATGGCAAACAGAAATACAATTTCAAAGAGAAAAATCATGGCAACATGCCCATTTGACTTACATTCAGGATTTACATGGTGAATTAAACAAACATGTCCTCACATCTGTAGCGTCTGAGTATATCCAAACCCAAAGGTACATTTTCTAGCCATGTATATCACCTCATTTTTACCTAAGTACATTTTCAAAAGGTCAAATAACACAGATTAAAACAACCAGTTTAGAATAAGCCTACTTTCAATGACCAATTCGTGACATGTGCAGGCTTGTACTTGTCCTTGATATATGCAACAGAATTTATAATACATACAGTTTAGTTTGGACAACAGAAAATAAGTTAGTGGATGATAATAGTAATACGGCCTAACTTTCATACTAAGATTCCAGATAAGAAGATGTAGGCCATTAAGTGTCCATAATATTCGCATCAAAACATAGAACAGTATATCCACCAGTTTAATAATATAAATTCTATACGCTTTATCTCAAAATACCTCCCTAAAACATTCAAAAATATGAGTGGAGTTAGAAAATTTGGTGGGACCACGGGTGGTGAAAATAAGTACAGGTAAATTTGGGGGGTTATAGCTGCAAGGGCCCTCTAGGACCCAGCATATAAGTAAGGTTCTATATACAAATTAGTGATGATATAGGCTCCTTGTAAGCCTGTGAGGAAACCTGCTAGGGTTGTTATATTAAAAACTTATGTGAATCTACGAAAGTGTGGTGGGGTTCTATATTTTTCTAACTGTAGTAACCAAACCTGGTATAGTGAAGCAATGGGTGTCAGCCTAAACAAACATTCACACAATCGCGCTGTACTTCCCATGCATACATCTGTCAAACATCTATGGAAATTAATTATATTAGAACCGCACAATAAAACTGAGTTTGCTTTCTAAATTATTATAGGTCGCTCCTGGACCTCATGCTGCTTAGATACAATATGTGAAGGCCTCAATAGAATGTTCTACATACCAACCTCTCAACTATCTAAAGGCCCCTCTTGGCTCCTACACTATTATGTTCAAACAACAGAGGGGTGTACAATTACCCAGAAGGGGAAATACATAGTGAGGTGCAAAATACATATAACATGTCATCAACATTGTAAGCCAGTTAGTATAACAAATCTGGATAAATAAAGAGGTTAGAAAAAGAGTAGCAGAACAGGCAACCATAACTGATAGACTATTCATAGGCCGTAAACTTGAATAAAAAACAATTGTATGGCAGTGTCCCATGCACCCCCCACACATATAGAAGGGAAATACAAACGTTTAATGTTTCTAATAAACATTACAGATCGCAGTATGTAGGGCACAGATGGGACACCCACCCACCCTATGGTCACAGTACCTAAACTGATAGAGCCTGAGTTCTGCAGGTAAAAACATTATAAATAAATATGATAGTACCTCTGTGCACAGTATAGGCTTAGAAGCTTAACTCATTCTAACAATATATATGCAAGGCTAAAGCATGTAATTCTCATCTTAGGGACCTCAGAGAGCTAAGTCTAGGTAGAAAGTCATAAATAGAAAGTCATAAAGTGCTCATATCAGGCAGCAAGGCCGTCATCAAAGGTATACACTTATGGCACTCCATTTTCAGTCCCGGCAGAACAGTCATATCTACCCGGTACCAGATCCTCAGGAACACCACTGCCAACTAATCAGCCGTCTTCCATCAAATGAACACAGGTAACAGGCTCAACATAGCAAACATCGGCACACATAGTTTATATAAAAAGGCCCAGTTCTTCAATACGAGGGGGGGTGAAGTTTTTAGTGTCGGACCTAAGAGTCCAACCTCATCTCCTATTGTTTCAGTGTCACCCAATGCCTGTCTGATCACAGCGGCAGGATAGAAGAAAAGACCTCCCAGTCTCCATGAGGCTAGGACAGCTGAGGAGGTAAGAGGAATAAATCTCGCCCGTGAGCCAGCCATTGAACTCCCAGGGTAGGCCGCTGCAATACTTAGGCGAAATCCCACCAGGGGGCTCCATCCTCCACCCAGGGAAGCCGGCCGCATCTCCCCTGGCAATGAATAGGGCCGACTCCGGACCGGGACTCCATATTTGACCCTCAAGCAAATAGCGCCACTAATCGCACCAAACCAAGAGGTGCCAGTCTGCAACGTTAAGGCCCCAGTCCCTCCCAGCATCATCAGGCACTCTCCGCTTATGCCGCTCTGAAGCCAACTCAGATGGCGTAACTTCAGGTATGTTGCGCTCTTGATTGCCTTTGCTCGTAGGGCTCGGACTGCGAGGCGGGAATGGTGGCGGATCACTATGCGATGCTTCATTAGAATTAACTGCGGATTCCACCAGGCATGGTACAGATTGCTGCGCAACTATTCGGTCGGTTCTCACACATATCAAAGCTTCCCGCTTCTCCATCAGAGCTTTAACAACCAGATATAGATCCTCCATGGTGGCTTGCTGGAGGTGGATATAATCACAACTCTGGATGAATACAGAAGTACAATTCTTCCTCTGCTTACCCTGGTTCCCGGGGGGGTGCTGGGTTTCCCTTCCTTGAAGGCCACCAAGAAATCCCTGCGGTCCGGTTTGGGAAGCTTCTTTTTCTTTAAATATAAATATATTCCAGTCCAGCAACGTGTTCTCAGCTTCACGAGAGTCGATTTCTGTCTGGATGGATGAAAATACCCTAATTACAAGGCGGATTGTAATATTATTTTATAGAGCTCCCAATTTAGCAGCCATCTTAGGCCCTGGCCCGGACACCAGTTAGAATTTTATTATTGAACTGTTGCCTACTTATAAATATGTGTTTATAACCCCGTGAAAAAAGGATTAAAAACATACGGGAAGATTACGAGTCTTGCGTTATGAGTAAAAAAGTAGCATTAAACCTCATAACGCTGCTTTTTTACTATAGCTGGTATTACGAGTCTTGCAGATTTAGGGACACCGCATACTTTTTTTGGCCTTACCGCAAATCAACTTACACAAATTGCGTATAGTCTATTTTCAATGGGACTTCCATAGCACCGGTATTACGAGCTTGGGAGGCCAAAAAGTGAGCGGTAGCCTATACCGTCAAGATTCGTACCGCATTCTAAAGTCAGTAGTTATGAGTTTTACACTACAAAGCCGTAGCATAAAACTCATAATTAAAGTGCGAAAAAGTACACTAACACCCATAAACTACCTATTAACCCCAAAACCAAAGCACTCCCTCATTGCAAACACTAAAATAAAATTATTAACCGCTAATCTGCCGCTCCCGACATCGCCGCCACTAGAATAGACATATTAACCCCTAAACCGCTGTACTCCCGCCTCGCAAACATTAGTTCAATATTATTAACCCCTAATCTGCTGTCCCTAACATCGCCGCCACCTGCCTACATTTATTAACCCCATATCTGCCACCCCTAATGTCGCCGCCACTATACTACATTTATTAACCCCTAAATCTAAGTCTAACCCTAACCCTAACACCCCCAACTTAAATATAATTAAAATAAATCTAAATAAAACTTATTATTAATAACTAAATAATTCCTATTTAAAAATAAATACTTACCTGTAAAATAAACCCTAAGCTAGCTACAATATAACTAATAGTAACATTGTATCTAGCTTAGAGTTTATTTTTATTTTACAGGCAAGTTTGTATTTATTTTAACTAGGTAGAATAGTTACTAAATAGTTATTAACTATTTACTAACTACCTAGATACAAATGTACCTGTAAAATAAAACCTAACCTAAGTTACACTAACACCTAGCCTTACACACAATTAAACTAAAACTGTCGGCAATGTTGGGGCGGCAGATTAGGGGTTAATAAGTGTAAGATTAGGGGTGTTTAGACTCGGGGTTCATGTTAGGGTGTTAGGTGTAAACATAAAATGTGTTTCCCCATAGGAATCAATGGGGCTGCGTTACTGAGTTTTACGCTGCTTTTTTTAAGGTGTTAGGCGTTTTTTCAGCCGGCTCTCCCCATTGATGTCTATGGGGAAATCATGCATGAGCACGCACAACCAGCTCACCACTGACTTAAGCAGTGCTGGTATTGGAGTGCGGTATGGAGCACAATTTTGCTCTACGCTCACTTCTTGCCTTTTAACGCCGGGTTTGTAAAAACCTGTAATACCAGCGCTGTAAGAAAGTGAGCAGTGAGAATAACGTGCAAGTTAGTACCGCATTCCTCATAACGCAAAACTCGTAATCTGGCCGATAGTTAAAGTCAACTTCAGAGCAGAATCACACTATTGGTACCTAGCAAAATACATCTGTGGAACCAATGACAAGATGCATATGTGTGTAGCTGCCAGTCACCAGTTAGCAACCAGTAGTGCATTGCAGCTCCAGAGCCTACCTAGATATGCTTTGCAAGAAATGATACCATGAGAATAAGAACATTTATTAATAGATATAATAAATAATAATAATTGATTATCAACTCATCCAGATTCATAAAATGTTATCAGACCTCCAAAGCCATGTGAATTATGTTTGCATATCTATTTATCATTTGACCAAACAATTTTATGACTTTAAAAAAATAGAAACTTTCAGTTTCCTTGTTTAATTTTTATAATTAATTATTTTTTAAAAAATATAACACTTCTGGCTCAATGGGGCCGATTTAACAAGGGTCGAATGGCCTTGAATGTAACTGTTTCCGCGCGAGCATTCAGGCTCGCCGAAAACAGGAGTTAAGAAGTAGCGATCTTAAGACTGCTGCTCCTTAACTTGAACTCCGTTCAATCGCATTGATTAACACCCCCTTCTAGTGGCCGATTAGCCGCGACTCTGCAGGGAGTATGATTATGTGGGTGCCCTAAATCCCTCACATAATAAGCTTGTATGGGGGCATGTAGTATCAGTTTTGTCAGATATTATTTAATCGATAAGCAAGGGTGCACAACTACTGCAGTTGTTTTGCGCTATACTAGTAATGATTTAATTCCAGTCTTAAATCTCTAAATTTTACAGTGGTATTTTGTTTTTGTGGTCAATTGCAATACTTCAATGTAATATGAATGAAATGAGCACGCTAATAGCTCTTTCTCCATTAAAAGCACATGCCATGCTAAAAAAAATTAGTCTGAGTTAAGATGCTTTAATTGCACTGTAAATATATTTAGTAGAGAAAAATGAGCAAAAAAGCACCAGCTGAATAAAACTTTATCTTTTTAAAAAGGTGAATAAAATCGTACTTTTTAAAAAGCGTATTCACATAAAATCCAAAAGCAGTAAATGCAGCTGACGCGTTTCAGCTCATAGCCATACTCTATGCTGTTTGTCTTGTATTTTTTGTAAATATATTTAACAATCTACTAATAATACTAGATTGTGTGTTACTCTTTGCCTGAGGTCACTCAAAAGATAACATATCCTGAGTTATCGATTGTGCTTGCTGCAATTTTAGTCTAGACTAGAACTTTATGGAGGAATTATATTTTAAGTTCCATGTCCCTTTAAAATGGTACTTCCTCCACCACCTCAAATACATTTGTTTTTGCCCTCTTTGACTGGGTGAGTTGATGTTTTTTTTTTTTTGGGGGGGGGTTAAACTGTGTTTAAAATTCCTCTGAATTTGAACAAAATGTCAGGAAATATTCTATGCTGGTTTTGGTGCTAAGAGCTAAGTTGTCTCTCTACAAATAAATTATAACAATGATATGGGGAATAGGGATCAAACAATCTATGTTCCCACAGACATTGCAAACATAATAGTTTCAAACTTAACCCAAGTGAAAGTGTTGATTATCAGCAAGTACAATTTTCTTAAATAACAACAGCTATTTTGTTCATACCATTAAATTAGAATACCATTTTCTTGCTTGTACTGTACTTAAAGATTTTCATATGCTGTGATTTCTCTGAGTGTTAAATGGACACTAAACCCAAAATTTTTCTTTCATGATTCAGATAGAGGGGGATATTTATAAAGCCGTCAACCTGAAATACGCTGGAATTCCGCAGAGTAATTGTGGCGAGCTTGATTCGATCTAGTTATCAAAGCCTACAGACCGGCAAAAGTTGAAATCTGTGACGTAACATACGATTCACCGGTCTCAATCCGACACAGATCGATGCTTACGTCATTACAGATGTTCCGAATACACATTCTGCACTATTTGACACTTTTTAAAAGTTATCAACTAGTTAACCGGTACGCTCGCGGCTATTCCAGCCCAGCGTACCTGGTTTTCAATCCGCCCGATGAAGATGGAAGAGTCCGCCCGGATGAAGACTTCTTGCCGGCTGGATGGATCCTTCAAGCAGAACTTCAAAAACTGTAAGTGGATCGCCAGGGGTTAGTGTTAGGTTTATTTAAGGGTTTTATTGGGTGGGTTTTATTTTTAGAGTAGGGTCTGGGCAGTAAAAGAGCTAAATGCCCTTTTAAGAGCAATGCCCATACAAATGCCCTTTTCAGGGCAATAGGGAGCTTCGTTTTTTTAGATAGGGTTTTTTTTTTTTTAAATATTTTTTATTGAGGTTATAAGCAAAAAAGACAAAAAAAAAACATGCAATTGTCGTCCATATATGAAAATTACAGTGGGGCATGGAAAATAATACAAGCAAATGTAATGAAAACCTTCAACTCCAACAAAGACCATGACTCTAGAAACCATTTTCTATTCTCTTAACTAAGAGTGGGTATAAATAAAATCAAAGGTTGGATAGCTAATAAGAAGTTATGAGCCAAAGCTTTAGGAAATGAAATTATATCTCCTGCGTCAATTTCCAATATTAAGGTAGAGGAAGCTATAATTTGCAATAATCAAGTGGAGGTGAAGGTAAGGATGATGCCTTAATACGATAAAGAAGAGGGGATTGGACTGAGTAAAATGGAACCTCATTTTAAATTATATAATATAAATAGTGTTCCCCACCTTGGAAAGGAGGTATACTCTTAAATCTTATAATGAATAGGTTTGGGGAATTGGCATATGGCCTGGCCACTCTTGGGCCAAAGTAGGCAAGGGGGAAGGGGACGCAGCGGGCAAGAGCCGCTCGATATATAAAGGAAAAAAGGGGGGAGGGGGGGATGGAGCGATTTAGTATAAGACCATAGAGATACCTGTGGAGAGAACAGAGAAAGGAATGATAGGTCTGAAGGAATGGTTGTTTCTAAGAATAAGGGACAGATGTTTCCTTATATTAAAGTATAAAAGACATGCCAGATAGACATGCAAGTAGGTGGTAAGTAAATTTCACCCAGGTTCTAGAGAAGGGTCTCACCTGGTAACTGTGGAAAACAAAGTGATATTTTAGTCGATGACAACCATACCAACAGGGTATTTTATATGGGTAGTATCCACATCATTCCACGTATACTCGTGTTAAAAAAAAAAGGGTTGTTAACCAGATAGGTGGTCTAGAATTTCAAAATAATCAAATATAATACAAATGATAATGGGAGCTAACTTCATAATCCTGACAATAAATATAAGGTTACAGGATGTTGTCTGGTTGAGATCTTAGAGCAAATAAACAATGGGGTGGTGCTGTGTGTTAGAGGTAGCTACGAAACAGTAATAACTTGGAAGCTAAGTATATAAGTTGTGGTATGAAGTGTTGTGGTAGTAAGTAATCCAGTGTTAATGACCAGGCAAAGCCCATACATAGGAAACCTTAGTTTTCTAATGAATGTTAGTATAGATACAACTGCTACGCTAGCCTCTCATGAGTCAGGTGGGCAAGAAGTATCATGGTAATTGGTTGTTACAAGATGACCGCTCAAGGACCAATTGGTGAAGAATTAGGGTAATTCAGCTGACAAAGGCTGCTCTGATAATAAGAGAGGAAGGGGATGTTAAAGTAAATTAATAATGTGATATTATGGCTATTAGGAGGCTCATGAGAAAACAATTCTCTCTCGGGAACAGTATATATATATAAGGAGGGGCTAGCAAATGTTTAGTAGATTCATGCATTAACCGTGTGATAGTAACATGTGGTGAGCTGTAACATTATAACCAAAGAGTCAGTGAGAGGTGTAACAACATATGAGATATAAGATATAAGATAGCAGACATATAGATCACATGAAAATGTCAGTGCAGCTACTTGTATTGCAAACATTTATACAGTTGAGGAAACGCTACACAACTTATACAGACCCCTCTAGGAAGTGTTAGTATAGGCTTGGGGCCCCTAGTACCCATTCTCTGTGTTGAGTGTAGGCTGTAAGAAATTTTAACCAGTACACATTTAGAAGGATAGCTTAATGTATATATACTACGATTAGGCATTAGCCTGAGTATATATATATAAAGAGTGATCTAACAAAAGACTGCCCTATCAGTGAAATAAACAAATACATATGATTATAATATTAAACAACTATTCCTTATCAAGAGGTAACTTGTTTACAAAATGTAATATAAATGAGTGGAGATCATAGATGTCACAGTTTATATAACAGACTGCAATCCTTGTCCTCAGACATTAAAGTCTTCATCCAGAAAGCAGTGCAAATCAGTATAGAGCGTTTAAGCAGGATGCCAGTCTGAGAGCTGAGTCATATTTAAGTAGAGAAGCAGCCAATGCACAAACAGAACTACCCCACACCTGATCTAGCCAGGAATGTAGGTAATTGTAGAAAAAGCTGGGGGCTAGCGTCCTTCAGGAGCCCTGGGACAAAATTGACATTTGCATAAGACCGGAGGTAACTGTGGCTGAGATCCCCTTCGGTCCGGATTAAAGGAGGATAAGCATCATAGAAAAATGTTACCAGGCTGAGTGGACAGTATAGCGGTTCCAGTGGATATGCGCCTGTGAACTCACGAGCGGTTCCGATGTTCCATAACTTCTCCGACATGCTGACCGGGTAAGAAGACACTGTGGGTACCTCCCTCTCTTCTACGTGAATTTCGTCGGGTTCAGGATTCCTCTGAGGAGCACTCTGAGGGTAAGGGATGTCTGCCGCTAAGGGACAATACAGAGGCCTCATTGTGCCGTCCCCGATAAGAGAAGTATCAGTGTTGGGATCATGTGTGGGTACCGGGAGGGTAGTATCCAGTGATGTGTTGACTCCATCCCGTAACACATCCCTGCAGGCTGCATAGTGCTGATCTAGATGAGTAGATAGGTCTCCCAAAAGCGAGTGGATAAGTTCCATTAACATAGCGGCTTTTACTGCTGGCTTGTATTCCGGAGTAGGCCTCTGTCCTCCTGAGGGCTCGTGATGTCACTAATCGTAATGGCAGCTTTCGCGCTATTTGTTCCCGTGCTTTATGAGTGAGTTATGGCTCTTGTAATATATCGAATCCACTTCTAGTAGTTGTACCTGGTATAATCAGTCATTTGTGGATCTGTGAGATCTGTGGGGTAGATGGAAATCAGGGTGCAGTTGTAGAATTACTATTCGCATCTTTGGCCTATTCGCCCCTCAGAGATCAATCCAACATTAGAAAGGTGGTGTTGGAATCACAAAAAGGAGATATCCAGCTTATCTTGAGTTTGCTAATCGTTTAAACAGACTTTTATAACTTTCCTGCTCACTTAATGTCTGTTTTGAAGCTCTTATAGTAAGTTATGTTTGGGAGCTCTGTAGAGTTGCGTCCATTCCCTTTCCTAGCTGGCTCCGCCCCCACTTAGGGTTTTTATTTGGGGGGGTTGGTTGTGTGGGTGGTGGGTTTTACTGTTGGGGGGTGTTTCTATTTTTTTTTACAGGTAAAAGAGCTGATTTCTTTGGGGCAATGCCCCGCAAAAGGCCCTATTAAGGGCCATTGGTAGTTTATTGTAGGCTAGGGTTTTTTTTATTTTGGGGGGGCTTTTTTATTTTGATAGGGCTATTAGATTAGGTGTAATTCGCTTTTATTTTTGATACTGCAGTTTTTTATTTTTTGTAACTTAGTGTTTTTTATTTTTTTGTAACTTAGTGTTTTTTATTTTTTGTAACAGCGTTTATTTTTTTGTAATTTAGTCATTTTAAATTGTAGATTTAAATAATTTGAGTAGGGTTAGGTTTTTAAATATGTAATATAGTTAATTTAGGTGGTACTTTAATGTAATTTTAGTATAATAGTTAGGGTAGGTTAATTAATAGGTTAATATAGTTTAATTTAATTTTAGTATATTAGTTAGGGTGGGTTAATTAATAGGTTAATATAGTTTAATTTAATTTTAGTATAATAGTTAGGGTGGGTTAATTAATAGTTTAATATAGTTTAGTTTAATTTTAGTATAATAGTTAGGATATGTTAATTAATAGTTTAATATAGTTTAATTTAATTTTAGTATAATAGTTAGGGTAGGTTAATTAATAGTTTAATATAGTACTACCTTTCCACCCCTGCACTCTCTCCTTCTTTCAATTCTCACATCAGCGACTGCTTATCTGGCATTTCCTCCTGGATGGCCTCTCACCACCTAAAAATAAACATGTCCAAGACCTAACTACTTCTAATCCCCCCCCCCTAACTCTACTCCAGTCTCTAATTTTTCTATCACTGTTGGCGGCACCACTATCTCCCCATCACCTCAAGTCCGCTGCCTCGGAGTCACGCTTGACTCAAATCTGTCCTTCATTCCCCACATACAATTGCTCTCTTCATCCTGCCGCAACCACCTACGCAATATCTCCAAAATTTGTGCATTTCTAAGTTCTGAAACAACTAAACAGCTAATCCACTCCCTGGTAATTTCCCGACTTGACTACTGTAACAACTTACTAACGGCCCTTCCTTTCTCCCGCCTCTCACTCCTCCAATCCATCCTAATTGCAACTGCCAGGCTAATCCACCTCTCTCAACACTCTGTTTCTACTGCACCTCTCTGTGAGTCTCTTCACTGGCTCCCCATTAATAACAGAGTTAAATTCAAAATTCTTACCCTGACCTACAAAGCCCTCACCAATGCTACCCCACTCTACCTGTCCTCACTCATCAACAAATATACTCCTGCCCGCCCCCTAAGATCCAACAATGACCTGCTTCTTGCTTCCTCTACCATCACCTCCTCTCATGCTAGACTACAGGACTTCTCTTGTGCGGCACCAACCCTCTGGAACGCACTTCCTTTAGCTGTCAGACTTGCCCCTAACCTCTCCTCCTTTAAACGCTCCCTAAAGACATTTCTGTTCAGGGAAGCTTATCACTCGACTCAGTAACAAATTAACTTCACTTACCCACCATTTGCCCTCATCTATCTCCTCACTAATATCATTCTCACCTCTGCAGTCCCCACCTTATGTTTCCCCTCCTCTTACCCCTCTAGATTGTAAGTTCCCACGGGAATAGGGCCCTCAATTCCCCCTGTATTTGTCTGTAAAATGTTGTCTTTTATCTTATTGTTTCTCCATTGTACTGTTATCCTTGTACCCATGGGCAGTGCTGTGGAATCTGTTGGAGCTTTATAAATAAATAATAATAATAATAATAAGTTTAAATTTATTATAAGTTAGGGATGTTGTAATTTTAATGTAAAGTTAGCGGGTTGTTAGGTTAAGGGGTTAATAGCGTAATTTTGTTTATGGCGATGTGGGAAGCTGGCAGTTTAGGTTTAGTAATTGGTAGTGATGTGGAAGGCCAGGGGTTTAGGGGTTAATACATTTATTTACTTGCGGTGGGGTCCGGGAGCGGTGGAATAGGGGTTAATACTTTTATTTAGTTGCGGTGAGGTCCAGGAGCGGCGGAATAGGGGTTAATACTTTTATTTAGTTGCGGTGGGGTCCGGGAGTGGCGGAATAGGGGTTAAACATTTTAATATAGTTTAGTGACAGGGTATAAATAAAGCAGCGATATCGATGACAGTTAGTTAACAACAGTCCGCTGCTCATCGCCCTGTACTTGGTGCACGGCTTTTTGCCGGCTTTTTTTAATAAATATGGAGATTGTATTCAGGTCTGTGGCCGAGAAGTTAGGTGATGTTAGGCGAGCGTATTGGTGCCGTCGAATGTAAGAAAGTTGACGGCTTGATAGCTAGGTCTCAGAGCATGCAATATTAATCAACTTTCTAATCTACTCCTATTATCTTTGTACTCTTGCTATCTTTATTTAAAAAGCAGGAATGTCATGCATAGGAGCTGGTCCATTTTTGGTTGAGAACCTGGGTTATGCTTGCTTATTGGTGGGTAAATGTAAGCCTCCAATTAGCAAGCACTATCCCTGGTGCTGAACCTAAAATGGGCTGGCTGCTAAGATTTACATTCCTACTTTTAAAATAAAGATAGCAAGAGAACGAAGAAAAATTGATAATAGGAGTAAATTAGAAAGTTGATTAAAATGTCATGCTATCTGAATCATGAAAGAAAAAAATTGGGTTCAGTGTCCCTTTAATTAGAGGTGTGCTCAAAGGAAACAAATAAATACTGGTGAATATCCGTATTTTGTTAGCAAATGTGCCTGTCTAGTGTTAATATCCTATGATTGGCTGCAGTCATACATGTATGGCCACAGCTAGACAAGATACAAAAAAAAGGCAATTTTATGGTGTCTGTTATTTTAGGATATAGGCCAAGATCTACTATTTTAAGATCTGTCTTGAGACACTTTTTTGTGATTTGGTCAAAAAGTTAACTGCATATTACTATGTAGTAAATATTTCCCACAAAACCCACAACATACTGAAAATATGTTCTTTAAAAGGTAGTTTAATGTATTTATTTGCTATTTTGTTGCTTTGCAGTGTTAGATTTTTGAATATCTTCAATATTTGATGCTGGTTAAAATTAAATACTTTGGTTTTTTCCTGTTCTCTCTGTTTTAATATCCATTAGAGTTTAAAATTCTATGGAATGCAACTTTTTTGTACAGAATAAAAAAAAAATTAAAAAAAAGACTAAGAAGGAAGCTGATTTCTGAATAATTCTGCAAGAGATTCAGATGCTTTAGATTTCTCTGCTGGAGCTGGCACTGTTTTCTAATCAGGTTTCTAATTGGCAGAGTTTGAAAAACTCAAAATAACAGTAAAACAAGGTTGTTTGGATGCAGAATGTGTGAAATTCTTTAGGACGGCATTTACATAAAGTAAAGATTTTTACACATGTGATGGATAGAAATATCTCATCAGCTGAAAACAGCAACATTCTTTTTTTATTCCTGCTGAAAATGCTGGCATGCTTCCTTTGCTTGATCAAAATGAATGTTTTTTACAGGTATTTTCTCAATGAAATATTGATTCCAAACTATTATAGTATTCAGTAAATAAATAATGGTAATTTGAGCTACAGCATCCCTATTAAAGGGACTTTAAACACTTTGAGATGGTATTATAAAATGATAAATTATATATAAAAAAATATACTTTCGTTATTTATATTGTCAGTGGGTATGTAACCAGAGCGCCTAACCTGGCGGAGGCTAGGATACAGTATGTTGAATAATAGTTAAATGTTGAAATATTCTTAGAGGTCTTCTTAAAAGTGTAGTAAATGTAATACATATCACTTAAATATCACAAGGTAATTACCTATCACTTGATCATCTTACAAGGTTAACCAAATTAAAAAGCAAATTTTAAAAACATGGATCCATGCACACATTTAAAATAAAAAAAATATAAAATCTGCTATATACAAAGTATTAAACAATTATGTTAACAATACAGAACCTACTATAAAGGATCAAAACCTTTATGCACAAGGCGTAAAAGGCCTTGATTAAGAGGCTATACTTGATGTAGATGGATTTGGGCAAGTATATTTCTCATTGGTTAAGTTCAGTTAAGTTCTGCAATGAGCCATTTGATTACTGATTTGAAAATCAGTAATGTAAAGCTTAGCAGCCAGCCCATTTTTTGGTTCAGCATCCTGGATAGTGCTGAGCTTATTGGTGGCTACATTTAGCCTCCAATCAGCAAGCGCTACCACGTTGATGAACAAAAATTCTGCCGGCTGCAAAGCTTTACATTCCTGCTTTTCAAATAAAGATAGCAAAAGTACGAAGAAAATTTAATAATAGGAGTAAATTAGAAAGTTGCTTAAAATTGCATGCTCTAGCTGCATCAAGAAAGAAAAAAATTGAGTTTAGTATCCCGTTAACATAGAGATGCATACATACACATGTCTAAATATGTATATATTTATATGTTTACTTAAGTATGTGTGTACAGATGTATTTATGTGATTTACTGTACATGTCAGGTTTGGAATCAGTCCCGAAATAGAGTGAAGTGAATATCATACTGTATATATTCCAGGACGTTACCCCAGAGACAGTTGTGGCACAGATGAACAAGGCTGAGCAGACAAAGTAGAGAACTCATGTGCAGAAGAACTGAGGTTAACTCCAGCAGGCAGATCAGGCAGGCATAGGACAGATAGGCCAGACAGATATTCACAGGAAGGAATACAGCAAAGGTAAACTTCCGCAAGCAGGTCTCACAGTCTAATGATTGGCAATACAGGCAGACAGAGATTAAGCAGTTTAGGCAGTCTGATGAACTCACAGACATTTAAGGGTTTACTCCAGCATTAAGGTCTAACAGGCAGAGGATATAGAGTTTAGGCAGGCAGAGGTTTAAAGGGACATAAAACAAGTTAGGATAGAGACAAAATATAATAATATGTACTTTAATTACTTTACCTGCAAATTTATACTGCAGTGCCTCGCCATTAACCCTTTCTTTTTAGATTCTGAATTGTAAAGCTCTAACTCCCCCCACACATTTCCTTATATGGCTGTATCTATATCTATTGTGTTTTTGGTAAAATTCAAAAATGCATATGGATTATCTGCTGTTGCATGCATAGAAGCTGTGAACTCAGTTGAAATACAATGACTGTGTCTAAACACTGATAAGAGGGGTAGAGTTGGCTGCTATGTAATTCATTTTGCTTATTTTTGAAAATTATTTTAAAATACTTGCTAGCAATTTTTTTTTTTTTTTTATGTAAACTATTTTTAATTAATTATCACTTTTAGGATATGCACATATATCAACCTGTTTTATTTCCCTTTAAGCAGATTTATTTAGACTGATGTATTAACAGGCAGTTAATGGGTTACACCAGCAGGCAGGATTGATAGGCAAGTGTTATAGAGTTCAAGCAGGCAAAGGTTAAGCAGGTTTAAGCAGTATGAAGTACTGACAGGTAGTTAAGGGTTATTCCAGTAGGCACGTCAGACAGGCAAAGGTATATAGTAGTACTCACAGGTAGAGATGGGTAAATAAAGCAAGCAGGTCTAGAAGCAGCCACAGCATGGTCAGAGACAACAAATGGGTGCTGAGAATCCACAATCCCAAGTGTAAATAGGCCGTCTGACATTATGGAAGTGGCCAGTGAGGACAACTATATCATGTTGCCTAGCAATGTGACACTACTTGAAGGGGTCGATTTATTAAGCAGCAGATGCTGCTTTGGAGCCCGATCCTTTTAGGTCCACCTGAAATGAAAGTTAAGAAGAAGCAGTCATAAGACCTTTTAGGTGGCGGACTGAAATCCTCCTGGTCCGAAATAATCGGGATGATTGACGGCCCCTGCCAGCGGCTGATTGGCCAATTGCACAAGCATTTCACCAGAAATGCTTGTGCAATATTAAACGTCAACAGCATATGCTGTTGGCATTTAGCAAAGTCGAGTGGACATGATTTGCTACAGTGACCCCGAAGGCTGCACAGAGCAGTGCCTGACAGTGCCCTCCTCGCAAGGTCCCCTCTGGGGACTTTAAATGGCTTGAAGGGATATGCAGTATGAAAAGCCCTGATCAGAGCAGGGGCATGGACCTGATGAGCAGGTTCCCATGACCATTCAGATATAGGGTACCTCTTCCAATGGATCAAATAATATAGCTTGATACCACAAGGAGTCCAGAATCCAACTGACCTCATACTCAGAGTGACCAGAGACAACAAGAGGAGGAGAAGGTTTGGTTTTCTGTGAGGACCTATTACAGACTACTGGTTTCCAGCAGTATGTGTGTGACAACCTGCGTTTGCGGTTCACAAAGAATTTACACCAATGGGTAAATTGCTTCAACACTCAATGACTCCAACACCAATGACAAAGTAGGTTATTAGCTTGATGATCTGCCACAGATACTCCAGTGTCAGAGGGGAAACATGGAGAAGATTCTAGGCTCAAAGCCATAGGCAGCATGAACACGCATCTCTACATACTTAGTTGTCCACACCTCACTCTTTAAGATACATTTTTCATTACTACCTCTCATTTATTATTATTATTGGTTATTTGTAAAGCGCCAATAGATTCCGCAGCGCTATAAACATAGACAGAATACAACGAAACATTTATAGGGATCAGACGGGTAGAGGGCCCTGACAAGAGTCGCACTGTTGTAGTCAGCTCTAAAGATGGTGATCTACAAACAGCATGGCTCTTAGGCTTACATGCTAAGGGGGTTCAAGGGGATAGAAATGGAGGAGAGGAAATGGTATAAAGAAAGGTTAGTTAAGGTTGTATGCATCCCTGAACAGTAGAGTCTTTAGGAAGTGCTTGAAGTTTTCAAAATTAGGAGAGAGTCTTGTGGAGCGAGGCAGAGAGTTCCACAAGATGGGAGCCAGGCTGGAGAAGTGAGAGTGTGAGGAGGTAACAAGAGAGGAGTAGAGTAGGGGATGGGAGGGAGAGTATCTGGTGACAAGGTCTGAGATATACGGGGGAGCAGTGCAGTTGAGGACTTTGTATGTCAGAGTGAGAATTTTGGGCCCGATCCGATATGCAGCGTCGCCTGCAAAAGCCGGCGACGCCAAATATTGCGCTGGTTTGGTATCCTATATATACCTAGAAGTTACGCTCGTATATTTCCCCCTTTGGCCGTAGTTTTTGGCCCATAGACTGGTATACCAAAGCCGCGCAGTTTGGTATCCAATATACAGCGTAAGGACTTACATGGCAAAAATGGAGAAATCTTACTCCATTTTCACCTTGCCACAAAATGCAGGCGTAGTAAGCCTTACGCTGAGTATTGGAGCCCCGTAACTCCCTAAACTGCCTGCAAAATAAAACCTAACACCTAACGCATGCGCAATGTCTATCTACTTGTCAATCGCAATCCCCCACCGCAATCCCTAATAAAGTGTTTAACCCCTAAACCGCCGCTCTCGGACCCCGCCGCCACCTATATTATATGTATTAACCCCTAATCTGACCACCCTACACCACCGCCACCTATATTATATGCATTACCCCCTAATCTGACCCCCTTATACCGCCGCCACCTATATTATATGTATTACCCCCTAATCTGACCCCCCTACACCGCCGCCACCTATTTTAAATATATTAACCACTAATATGAACCCCCTACACTGCCACAACCTATTTTAAATATATTAACCCCTAATCTAATCCCCCTACACCGCTGCCACCTATTTTAAATATATTAACCCCTAATCTAATCCCCCTACACCGCCGCCACCTATTTTAAATATATTAACCCCTAATCTAATCCCCCTACACCGCCGCCACCTATTTTAAATATATTAACCCCTAATCTAATCCCCCGCCACCTATTTTAAATACATTAACCCCTAATATGATCCACCTACACCGCCACCACCTATTTTAAATATATTAATCCCCCTTTTCTGATCCCCCTACACCGCCGCCACCTATATTAAATATATTAACCCCTAAACCTAAGTTTAACCCTAACACCCCCTAACTTAATTATTATTTAAATAAATCTAAATAATATTAATATTATTAACTAAATTATTCCTATTTATTCCTAGGTCAGATTAGGGGGTAATACATATAATATAGGTGGCGCCGAAACATGCGCCATATTTCGGAACGCGCCCTTTGTGTTTAATCCTGGAGGCAAGAGGAAGCCAGTGAAGGGATTGGCAGAGAGGTGCAGTAGATGAAGAGTGACGTGTAAGGAAGAAGAGCCTGGCAGAGGCATTCATTATGGATTGTAAAGGAGCTAGGCAACAGCTGGGGAGACCAGAGAGGACAGAGTTGCAGTAATGGAGGTGGGAAAGGGTGAGAGTGGATTACAATCTTAGTTGTGTCTTTTGTAAGGAAATGTCTAATTTTAGAGATGTTTTTAAGGTGGAAGTGGCAGGATTTAGCCAAGGACTGAATGTGAAGAGTGAAAGAAAGATCTGAGTCAAGTGTGACCCCAAGACAACGGGCATGCGGGGTAGGGGTAATGATGGAGTTGTCGACAGTTATAGAGACATTGGGGGTGGAGATTTTGGAAGAAGGAGGGAAAATAAGGAGCTCAGTTTTGGAGAGATTTAGCTTGAGGTAGTGAGAGGACATCCAGGAAGAGATGTGAGAAAGACAGTTAGTGATAGTGACACGGGTTAGCAAGGAAGGAGATAGGTCTGGTGAAGAGAAGTAGATTTGGGTCTTGTCTGCATACAAATGATAACAGAAGAGAACAGAGCCTTGCGTTACCCCAACTTCATCTTCACAACTTTCATTCTGGGTGCAACTATCCTGTTTCATTTTTTTCTTCAGTCTATCAGACTCTACCCCTAGTATTCAAAGTTTAATACTCACTCAAAACCTTCCTCTTTAGAGAAGCATACCAGCTGACCAGTTCTCCAAACTGGAAATGTAATACCTATTGGTTGTGAAATGATATTTTGCTTGCTGGCCATCTTGTTTATGCATGATGATATTTTGCTTGCTGGCCATCTTGTTTATGCATGCTAGAACTATTAATTTTAGAATGACTGTAATCTGATGTCTACAATGTGTACTTTACCTTTTTTAGGTTTTGCTGGCTGACTTTCAGTTCCCTTAGTGGATGGTTTTGGTTTGCCCTTTTTGTATTTTTGTCTTTAATAAAATGTATTTGGATAACGTGTTTCAGTTTTAAGCTCTGCTGTGTCCTTGGTAGATACTTTTTCATTGATACAAGTGTGCAGTAGTCTAGACTTCTGAATACTCTTATTCTTAGCATTCACTTTTCCATTAACGCTTTAAAATCCTTGCTTATAGAGTTGCACTAATCTAATCTAATATTTTTTTTGCCAATTGTGTTTGAGCAACACCTTCAAACTTTTTTTTTTTTTTTTTTTATCATTAACTTTCCATTAAATGTAACACCTCCCAGTGTAACATCCCATCCATAACACATCTTCTAAATGATGCGCTCTCCATCTCAAGCCCACACATTATAGAATAGTAAAATATAGATTTAAATTGTGGGATCTGAGAGAAGAAAAAATATGCCAAATAATAATATTGAATACTTCATCCTATATAACTATATTACATAACAGCTGACTTGGCATTAAAAGAAAGAAAGATATTAACCATACAGGTTAAAACATAATTATTCTCCTATGTGACAAAAACCATGAAGTATATACATCATCTGAGGTTTCACCCATTCTAATTGAATATAAGTAAATGTCTAATATATTTAACTTATTATGAACATTATTGGAAGCTACTTAATACCACCAATTTAAATTTGTTGGAAATATATATAAACAAATCTGCTATTTAGTGTTCAACTGACATCTATAACCCCTTAATGACCGCAGCACTTTTCCATTTTCTGTCCGTTTGGGACCAAGGCTATTTTTACATTTTTGCGGTGTTTGTGTTTAGCTGTAATTTTCCTCTTACTCATTTACTGTACCCACACATATTATATACCGTTTTTCTCGCCATTAAATGGACTTTCAAAAGATACCATTATTTTCATCATATCTTATAATTTACTATAAAAAAACATTATAAAATATGAAGGAAAAATGGAAAAAAACACACTTTTTCTAACTTTGACCCCCAAAATCTGTTACACATCTACAACCACCAATAAACACCCATGCTAAATAGTTTCTAAATTTTGTCCTGAGTTTAGAAATACCCAATGTTTACATCTTCTTTGCTTTTTTTGCAAGTTATAGGGCCATAAATACAAGTAGCACTTTGCTATTTCCAAACCACTTTTTTTCAAAATTAGCGCTAGTTACATTGGGACACTAATATCTTTCAGGAATCCCTGAATATCTATTGACATGTATATATTTTTTTTTAGAAGACATCCCAAAGTATTGATCTAGGCCCATTTTGGTATATTTCATGCCACTATTTCACCGCCAAATGTGATCAAATAAAAAAAATTGTTCACTTTTTCACAAATTTTTTCACAAACTTTAGGTTTCTCACTGAAATTATTTACAAACAACTTATGCAATTATAGAATAAATGGTTGTAAATGCTTCTCTGGGATCCCCTTTGTTCAGAAATAGCAGACATATATGGCTTTGGCTTTGCTTTTTGGTAATTAGAAGGCTGCTAAATGCCACTGCGCACAATACGTGTATTATGCCCAGCATTGAAGGGGTTAATTAGGGAGCATGTAGGGAGCTTCTAGGGTTAATTTTAGCTTTAGTGTAGTGTAGTAGACAACCCCAAGTATTGATCTAGGCCCATTTTGGTATATTTCATGCCACCATTTCACCACCAAATGCGATCAAAGTAAAAAAAAACGTTAATTTTTTCACAATTTTAGGTTTCTCACTGAAATTATTTACAAACAGCTTGTGCAATTATGGCACAAATGGTTGTAAATGCTTCTCTGGGATGCCCTTTGTTCAGAAATAGCAGACATATATGACTTTGGCGTTGCTTTATGGTAATTAGAAAGTCGCTAAATGCTGCTGCGCATCACACGTGTATTATGGCTAGCAGTGAAGGGGTTAATTAGGTAGTTTGTAGGGAGCTTGCAGGGTTAATTTTAGCTTTAGTGTAGAGATCAGCCTCCCACCTGACACATCCCACCCCCTGATCCCTCCCAAACAGCTCCCTTCTCTCCCCCACCCCACAATTGTCCCCGCCATCTTAAGTACTGGCAGAAAGTCTGCCAGTACTAAAATAAAAGTTTTTTTTTTTTTTAAGAAAAAAAACAAAAGCATATTTACATATGCTGTGTTTAGGATCCCCCCCTTAACCCCCAACCTCCCTGATCCCCCCCAAAACAGCTCTCTAAGCCTCCCTCTCAGCCTTATTGGGGGCCATCTTGGGTACTGGCAGCTGTCTGCCAGTACCCATTTTGAACAATCAAATGTTTATTTTTGTTTAAAAATGTTTTCTGTAGTGTAGCTCAATCACCCCCCCCCCACCTACATCACACCTAAGGGCTTTTTTATTATTATTTACTTTTGACACATTTATTATTTACTTTTGACACATTTTTTCCGTAGTGTAGCGGTTCCCACCCGCTCCCTCCCCGTGCACGCGCCCCGCCCCCGCCCCCTCGTGCACGTGCGCGCGCCCGCGCGCCCCCCCCGGGCTTACCCGCCCACGATCCCGCCCCCCTCCACATGACCAGGGCCATCGATGGCCGCCACCCACCTCCCACACCCGGCTCCCACCCACCAACGATACCGGCCATCGATGTCCGGTGCAGAGAGGGCCACAGAGTGGCTCTCTCTGCATCGGATGGCCGTGAAAGGTTATTGCAGGATGCCTCCATATCGAGGCATCACTGCAATAACCGGAAAGCAGCTGGAAGCGAGCAGGATCGCTTCCAGCTGCTTTCCACACCGAGGACGTGCAGGGTACGTCCTCAGGCATTAACTGCCTTTTTTTTGAGGACGTACCCTGCACGTCCTTGGTCGTTAAGGGGATAGTACTGAAATAATCGTCCACCTTAAATAGGGTATTAAATGTCATGCAGAAATAATCCCTTTGTAAATAACATTTCTTTTCCATATATAAAGTATACTCCCACTCGAGTAATCCACCTTAAAGAAATTGCGTTGTGTAAACCCTCAGAAATCCCAGGGAGGATGTCAAACTTGATTGACATCAGCGATGAACCAATAGGAAAACAGAGAGGCGGAACTTCCGGTAACGGAAACAAATAAATCCCAGAGAAACCGGGCCCGCTGCCTTTGATAAAGCCTTAACCAGCGAAACGTTTCAGGGGGGGTGTTGAGGACAATGGGGTCCATTGTGCTCTAATTTTAAACTATTAAAGTGAAGGTCGATTTTGATGAATTAGTGCCCGATTTTTAATAATCATATTAAAAACAAGGGCACTTTATTTTATCAAAATTGACATTTCACTTGTTTTCTTCAAAATCTTACCTTTAATCCTGGCAGCCGCTCCAGCGATACCCCCGGCCGTCGGAAACCTCTGCAGACATCAGAAATTACGAATCCGGCTTCCTTCAATCATGGCATCCCCCCGGGGGAATCTTGGCCTGATTCAATGTAGTGATTGGAGGAAGCCGGATTTGTCATTTTGGACCTGCAAAGACGGCTTGCGATGGGCGGAGGAAGTGCTGGAGCGGCTGCCAGGATTAAAAGGTAGGTTTTTGAAGAAAATTAGTGAAATGTCAATTTTGATGAATTAAAGTGCCCTTATTTTTAATAGGATTATTAAAAACCGGGCACTAAAGCTTAAGATCACTGCATCTTAACTTTTTTTTTCAGGTGAGCCTGAAATGACAAGCCTCCAAAGGCGGAACCGCTGCTTGACAAATTGAGCCCACTGTCTATATCGCGTGTGATGGTGCCTTGGGAGGTTTGGAAGGGAAGGAGGGAGGCGGCTCTGGGTTTGTCCATCGCCAGAGGGGAGAGGGAGGGGAAGGGAAACCAATATCATAGTATACTGTCCCTTTAACCTTGAGATGCTGCTTAAATGTATGTGTTTGTTAAGGCTTCCAGGGAGTTACGTTGCTTTTTTAGTCAGTGTAAGGGTTCCTGCGCCTGCAATTTGTGCCGAGATAAGAATGGAGTAGATTCTCTGAATTCTGCACGCGTAAGTTCTTACGCTGTATATTGGATACCAAATTGCGTGTTTGTTCTATGTTAGCCTACGTCCGAAGGGTGAAATATACATGCGTAGCTTGTATGCTACGCTGTATATGTAATACCAAAATCGCGTAAAATCTGGCGATTGGAGGCCATAGTTTTCAAATTTACAACTTTTTATGCAGGGAAGAATGAAATTTTTTTTTTTTAAACTGTTCTCTGTACACATAGGATATAATTGTTATTATTATTGTTTTTATTATTTTGAAAGTGTCTGACACAGATAGCTTGCTCAAAATGGAGCCATCTTAAAGACAGTGGTAACAAAAAGGAAAAAATTGGTCAGTGCCTAATGTGTGTGTTCCTGGTTAACTTCTTGAAAGGTCATTCAGTGATTTATTTCTGATTAACTATCATAAAGGAGATCTTTTATATGATGTCAATTATGTTTTAGCTGAATTCTATAACAAATGGACATAAATTATTGTATACATGTGTGGTACCTGTATTAAAACAATGAAAAACTTATTAAGGTTATGGAAATGGCAGAATATACTGCCCCACCAACTTAAAACTTTACGAGCTGCCACTGGGTTCTATTAATAAATCTATCAATAAATAAGCTCACACTAAAGAATCTAGAGTTGCGCAATAACATTCATATGTTGATTCTAATAAACATATAAGTATGTGGGAGATACCATTAAAATTAATGTTGCATTCATGTATTTCATATATACATCCTATATTATAATGTTATCATTTGTTCTAAAGAGACATTCAAATAGCAGAACAAATGTTAAATGGAACATGTAGTCCATTATTCAAAATTAAAGGGACATGAAACACATTTTTTTTTTCTTTCAGGATTCAGAAAGAGCATACAATTTTACACAATTTTCAAATGTACTTCTATTATTCAATTTGCTTCCATCTTTTGTTATCCTTTGCTGAAAGGTTTATCTAGGTTAGCTCAGGAGCAGCAAAGAACCTAGGTTCTAGCTGCTGATTGGTGGCTGCATATATATATATATATATATAGTGGGGCAAAAAAGTATTTAGTCAGTCACCAATTGTGCAAGTTCTCCCACTTAAGAAGATGAGAGAGGCCTGTAATTTTCATCATAGGTATACCTCAACTATGAGAGACAAAATGTGGAAACAAATCCAGACAATCACATTGTCTGATTTGGAAAGAATTTATTTGCAAATTATGGTGGATAATAAGTATTTGGTCAATATCAAAATTTCATCTCAATACTTTGTTATATATCCTTTGTTGGCAATTACAGAGGTCAAACGTTTTCTGTAAGTCTTCACAAGGTTGTCACACACTGTGCTGGTATGTTGGCACATTCCTGCATGCAGATCTCCTCTAGAGCAGTGATGTTTTGGGGCTGTCACTGGGAAACACAGACTTTCAACTCCCTCCAAAGGTTTTCTATGGGGTTGAGATCTGGAGACTGGCTAGGCCACTACAGGACCTTGAAATGCTTCTTACGAAGCCACTCCTTCATTGCCCGGGCGCTGTGTTTGGGATCATTGTCATGCTGAAAGACCCAGCCATGTTTCATCTTCAATGCCCTTTATGATGGAAGGAGGTTTGCACTCAAAATCTCACGATACATGGCCCCATTCACTCTTTCATGTACATGGATCAGTCATCCTGCTCCCTTTGCAGAGAAACATCCCCAAAGCATGATGTTGCCACCCCCATGCTTCACAGTAGGTATGGTGTTCTTTGGTTGCAACTCACGACGAGTTGTGTTTCTACCAAACAGTTCTACTTTGATTTCATCTGACCATATGACATTCTCCCAATCCGCTTCTGGATCATCTAAATGCTCTCTAGCATACTTCAGTATACACAATGGTCAGTACAGCAACTCAGGAGTGCAGTGCAAGTGAAGACAGGGTCCTGCCAAGTCCCAACAATTCGCAATAGATATATATATGTCCACAGCACTGTGTCTTTCAAAATGCTTTATTCTTTGTACATAACAGGTATATAAACAGCTCTAGCATACTTCAGACGGGCCCGGACATGTACTGGCTTAAGCAGGGGGACACGTCTGGCACTGCAGGATCTGAGTCCCTGGCGGTGTAGTGCGTTACTGATGGTAGCCTTTGTTACATTGGTCCCAGCTCTCTGCAGGTCATTCACTAGGTCCCCCCGTGTGGTTCTGAGATGTTTGCTCACCGTTCTTGTGATCATTTTGACCCCACGGGGTGAGATCTTGGTGGAGCCCCAGATCGAGGGAGATTATCAGTGGTCTTGTATGTCTTCCATTTTCTAATTAGTGCTCCCACAGTTGATTTCTTCACACCAAGCTGCTTGCCTATTGCAGATTCAGTCTTCCCAGCCTGGTGCAGGTCTACAATTTTGTTTCTGGTGTCCTTCGACAGCTCTTTGGTCTTCACCATAGTGGATTTTGGAGTGTGACTGTTTGAGGTTGTGGACAGGTGTCTTTTATACTGATAACAAGTTCAAACAGGTGCCATTAATACAGGTAATGAGTGGACAAGAGAGGAGCCTCTTAAAGAAGAAGATACAGGTCTATGAGAGACAGAAATCTTGCTTGTTTGTAAGTGAGCAAATACTTATTTTCCACCATAATATGCAAATAAATTCTTTCCAATGTGATTTTCTGGATTTGTTTCCACATTTTGTCTCTCATAGTTGAGGTATACCTATGATGAAAATTACAGGCCTCTCTCATCTTCTTAAGTGGGAGAACTTGCACAGTTGGTGACTGACTAAATACTTTTTTGCCCCACTGTATATATACCGATTGTCATTGACTCACCCATGTGTTCAGTTAGAAACCAGTAGTGCATTGCTGCTCCTTCAACAAATGATACTAAAAGAATGACTCACCCATGTGTTCAGTTAGAAACCAGTAGTGCATTGCTGCTCCTTCAACAAATGATACTAAAAGAATGAAGCAAATTTGATAATAGAAGTCAACTGGAAAGTTGTTAAAAATTGTATGTTCTACCTAAATCATGAAAGAAAATGTTTGGGTTTCATATCCCTTTAAAGATAGGCATTTGATCTTTTCTAAATAGCAGCATGTGTCGGTTTATCTCTGTAATAACCTTAACTGTAATTATTAAAGGGTAGCGGAAAGCACTTGAGGAATTGCCTTTATTGTTTTGAAACCCACAAGTATGTACAGTATATTAGATTATAATTTAATGTGCATAGTATTGTTAATTTTTTTGTTTTAACATTTCTTTAATTTGCAATAATAAAAAAATCAATGATAATGATTACAAGTGAAACAATATAAAATAACATATTTGGAATATGAAAAAAAATCCTATGTTATAAAAATAAAACTGTGTGTTATTGTTTGGTATATTTTGCGATTACCTGATAAAATATTTAGGTGTTTCATTCAATAGAGGACATGCAATCTTTAGTATGCAGGGCAAATGTTCAAAAAGTAGGCCACATAAATTCGTACTCTTTCAGAATGACAAGATAATCAAAGGTTCAACCTTCAAGTCTGTGATTCTTCAACCATGAAATGACTTTTTCTGTGAAGATATATTCTAACAGGAGCAAAAAAATTAAAAATTGATGTTGTATGCTTCTAGGGTGTTCATTTGTTTCTTTAGAGCTACACAGCATTAAACTTAAATTTGTATTAAAGTGAACACTGAGAGTTAGGGGGAGTTCAGTACAGTATCATTTTGTATGATTCATACCACAGTTCTTTTCAAAGAAAAATATTGTGTCTGCATAGAAGATCTGAGAAGTGTCATTAAATGTTTTCCTAGGCTTCTACAATCTTTTTTAATGATGTTGCCGTGGTATCAGCGCTGCAGATTGCTGGCAAAATTGTGTGCCTTGGCAGTATGAGAAAAGTCAAATTTCTACACCCTAAGCTGTAGAAATAGATTCATCTGTACTGCTTTGGCATTTCAGCAGGAAATGGAGCATTTTGTTAGTGGGAGGCTTTGGATAACTTTAATTTATAGGAAAGATAATTATTCATAACCACTGGAACAAACAGCTATTGGTGTACCAATGCTTATTACTTAATTAGTGTGAAATAGTGTACAAATATGGTATTTACTAATGCATCATTTAAGGAGCAAATGAACCATCTATTCCACTGGCTTCGATAGAAAAGCTTTAACCCCTTAGCTGTCAATAAATGCTGACAACACACCTGCAGCCCTTTATGGTACTGTCAGGGTTCAGATGTAAATAACAGTATTACAGTAAAACTAAGAAATTATGTTTTTCCTATAAATGCAATGTACCCATTATATAAACCTAATATTCTAATGCTAATCAAAACAAATCTTTATGTAAAATTTACATTAATAATGGCAGAATAGCAAAACCTTAGGTTTTCTTCACTCACATATAGCACTTTAAAACAGAGTTAATTAATTTGAAGTATAGCCTCCTGTGTATCTAAGAAATGTGTGAATTTATTTATTTTGTCTTACTGTGTGGTACAACATTAATAATTATCCAGTCATTTGTCAGATTCAACCAGCCAGAATAACTGTTTGGACATTTATTTCCCAGTTAATGGAAGTTTATCCTGTATCTGCTATGCATCATTGAAACAATACAAATTAACAGGGCATTAACCTTACTTTTATGTGTTGCAGATAAAAGATGATATTTTAAAATGTATTACGGTTTGTTTGAACATTTTATATAACAGCCTTATACTTTTTAAGCTTGTGGAGGTCAAATTCTTACCACCAAAACAGCTTTGTTAACCAGTAAAATAAAACGGATATGAAACCGAAAAAATAATCTTTCATGATTCAGATAGAACATTCAATTTTAAACAACTTTCGAATTTACTTCTATTATCTCATTATCTTGGTATCCTTTATTGAAGAAGCAGCAGTGCACGACTGGGAGCTATCTGAACACAGCGGTATGCCAATGATAAGAGGTATGCATTGTACAGCCACCAATCAGCAGCTAGCTTCTAGTTCCTGAGCCTACCTAGGTATGCTTTTTAACAAAGAATACCAAGAGAATGAAGGAAATTAGATAATAGTAGTAAACTAGAAAGTTGTTAAAAATTGTATGAAAGAACGTTTTGGGGTTTTGCCCCTTTAACAGATAGATTACAAGTGGTGCACTAACTGTTGTGCGCAAGCAATAAGGGGTATATTGCGTCCTTTTGCACGCATCAGAAGTAGCTTGCATATTAAAAGTTAAAAGTAAACACGTTCGCTTGAGCTCAATTGAATTTAATGCGTGTTGGGTTAGCGCAACTTCAGAGCTCTGGTTAACTGTTACGCTCGTCTAAAAAGCTACACAAAACATACATTGTACAGAACAGTAACACTCATACTATCACTGTCTAATAAAAATGATTAAAAAAATTGAACGTTATAAGGGTTTAATAAAGTTTTAACTGTGTTTGTACTGTAAATATTTCACATTCTAATGTTCTTCATGGGGAATATGTTCTAAGTAATTTTAAATAGTTATTCCTATATATATATATGAATGCAAGTTACATCCATTATATGCACTAGCAGTAGCCTGAAGGATTAGATTAGTTATTTGTATTTTATGCTACACATTGTTATTTTCATTTTCTATTTTTACTTCATTTTAATACATTTGTAGTTCTTTTTATAACCATGAATGTGTATATATATATAAAAAAAACTTTTTGTTTTATATATGTTAGACTATTATCATCTGTCAATGGCCCCCTCACTTGTTCTGGATCTTAGTAGCTACGGAAACAAATGAATCACAGACCCTAACATTTTTCACTTGTCTTTAACTAATACACTATGATTTAAACACACATTGCCCAGTTATTACGAGCACTTAAAGAATAATCTCTTATTACGAGGTACACACCCCCTCTGTAATTGGTTTCCCTCACCTATATAATGATCCAGAGCAAGTAAGGCCATTATCTCTGATGAAGTGCATGTACGCATTGTGCGAAACGCGTCATATAAGGAGTCTACCTTTTCTGCACTAAAGCCTGTATCCAATAAACTAATGGATATACTATGAGACTCAGCATTTTTCTTTCCTCACCTCATGTATATATATATATATATATATATATATATATATGTCTATAAATAATTATTATAGTGCTGCAAAATCTGTTGGCGCTCTACAAATAACCAATAATATATATATATATATATATATATATATATATTGGTTATTTGTAGAGCGCCAACAGATTTTGCATATATTTGATGGAAAGAGAAAATCAATACTAAACTAACAGTGCACCATTAGTTTAGTATTGATTTTCTCTTTCCATCAAATAACTTCTAACAGTGACGCAGGTATACTATATCAATACCAAGGCAACACAATTATTTATTGTATTGTATTGTATTATATTTTCCTGTATTATATTTTCCTGTGACTTTACATCATAGTAGGGACATATGGCAATCTGTAATAACTCTCTAAACAAAAGGAATATTACCCTATGGTTCCAAAATAACATATACTATACAAACTCAGTTATCATATAAGTAGGTTTAGCGCTGGTGATGTTCCTTGAGATATATATATATATATATATATATATATATATATACTGCTTTTTTGTAAAAGAAAAGTTGCCGGTACTCAAAAATAAGGTGACCATACTCATTGATTATTGATTGATGTATTGTGCTCAGTAGCTTTGAGAAAAGCAAAGGAACAACGTTATTTACAATGCTTGATATAATGTGCAGCCCCCTCTTGTGAAAACTAGAGTATTTACATGATGATTCCAAATATTACCTGTTATGAAACAGCAGAGGTGGTGATACTCAGTATCAGTGAATACCCCCACAAAAAGCCCTGTATATATATATATATATATATATATATATATATAGCAAAACAGGAAACAGCACTCTCTGGACTTAAGTAAAAAACAAATAGTTTATTCGGTAACGTTTCGGGGAATGCTCCCCTTCATCAGACCAACAACATACAAGTGAAACAAACATTTAAGCATACACAAACCCCTCCCCCTAGTGCAAAAAACCGCCAAAAATGGTTGCCATAGCAACCAAACAACCAGTTCAAAGTAAATACATTTACCAATGCAACAATCACATCAAAGAAACCAAATCATTATGGTTAATTAGCATCAGGTCAATTAGCAAATCAACACATCATCCTACCACATAATACACCTGCTGTATATTAGTACTTCTAATAACCCAGTGGCAGTGTGTCATTATAAAGAGACATATCACAATATTATTAGCTAAGTACAGGAAAACAAGAAGGTTTAGAAAAAAGGGTTTGAAAAAAACGTTTAGTTAAACATCGGCACCTCATCATGTTGAAATGCAATTCACGCAATGCACTTATAGTTAATGCCTAACTCATAATACCCGTACTACATAGTCAAGGGTCATGTGTACCATTAATGCTACAGACGCCAATAACAGAAAACTCGGTATTCAGAGACCTCAAACGTTGTGACCGTATTACATGCACAAAGTGTAACACGACCTATGTAATGTACATGATAAGGGATCAAAAGATAATCACCCTGTTCAGCATCGGACCAACCTCGCGCTGAATCTAGCACAGTTAGTAGCGGAACAACAAGGGTTATGCGCATGCGTGTAAACCCGGCGCAGTCCGGCCCCCAATGCCCCAGCTAGGTACCCAATAGGATAGATAGGACAAGCCCCCACACCGGACAAACAGAGTTATTAAAATGGCATGGTAAGAGGGTGGGCCCCAAGGTACTTCTAAGGGAAGGAAGGGTCCGGGTCATGAACGTAATAAATGCAGCAGGATATGCAATAGAAGATAGTTAAAACACACCTAATACCCAGATATCAGGAGTCACCCAATTAAGGATAGTCACCCAGCTAGTTCAGTCTGACATACATGATGAGATGGGTATAAGCGTCTGTCATTTCTAACCTGTCAGCACCGGTCATGCGGTCAAGTCACCTATTGTCCCTGCATAGGCATTTTACAGGGTCACATAAAGGTTGTCTATAAGTGTGCGCATGCGTGTCAGCCATGCCCAGTCCATTTATATTGGTATAAGGCAAGGTCCCTGATAGGCCGTAGGGGACAAGCCCCTATCCCTGTGTGAGTAACAGTTTTGCTAAGAGATAGGAGGGCAGGGGTCCAAAGTAAAAAGGTATGTCAGTCACAGTATGTTTCAGGCTGATGCTATGATTACAGGTTTGCTAGAGTCCGGTGGCCCAGAGTTATAAGGATCGCTATAAAGGAAAAGAGACCCCTAAACTAATGTGAATAAATACATAGTACAGGCAGGTCCCCATCCCCCTAGGTACAGAAAATACTAGTGCTAACAGGGTTCCGTAGTGCAAGGTTAATAGCACCAGCACTCAGTGATGTGTCAACACTGCGGTGTGCATCAAAAGTGACATCCACTAGTGTACATAACAGAAATAACCTAAATATGGGTACACCCATTGGGCACCCCTCCTGGGGGGTAAATATGGGCAGAGCCTAGAGCCAATCAGCAACCAGACTTCATGAACCCACTGTGGATAAAAGAATGCATACATAGTATCAGATACTGTACAAACTATATTAATCCTCTTAGAAAGATACAACCAGATACAATAGAAGCGTAAACAGCTTAGTTCATAAAAAACAATGCCAGTCTATCCCCATGTTCAAACCTCTGGGGTGTATAGTGTCCAGTTTGAAAATCCACTCAGCCTCCTTCTGTAGGAGACGTGTGTGTCCCTGTCACCTCCCCTAGGCATTGGGGGTACATGATCGATGAGTTTAAATCTCAGGTCCGCCACAGAGTGACCCTTCTCCATAAAATGTCTGGCCACCGGTTGGTCACTCTTGCCTTTCTCAATTGCCGTCCGGATGGCACTCCTGTGATTAGCCATCCTTTTCTTAATGTCATCTGACGTCTTACCTATATAAAATAGGCCACAGCTGCAATTCAGCATGTACACCACAAATTTTGTGGTACACGTAAGGTAATGCTTGATCTTGTAGCTTGTGTTATTGTGTGGATGTTTGAACTGCTTGCATTGCAGCATGGCGTTACACGTTACACAACTCGGGCACTTGTAGGAACCCCTTTTGGTGTTTGTCTTGACCTTGCTGTAGCTATCAGTTGGATCAGTGTTCATTAAAATGTCTTTTAGGTTTCTTCCCCTCTTATATCCAATTCTGGGTGGTCCATAGTCGTGGTATGGTAATGATGGATCAGTCTGGACAATATCCCATTTCTCTTTTAAAGTAACTCCTAGTGTTCTCGTGCTAGGGGTGTATGCAGTGACAAAATTCATCCTCTTCTGTTGGTCTCTTTTTGGCATTTCCATGCTCAACTGGGTCCTTGCTTCCTTTATAGTGTTGCCATTGTATCCTCTGCTGTAAAACCGTGATTCCATTTCTTTCAGTTGTACCTCACGGTTTTCCTCTAATGTGTTATTGTGGATGACTCTCAGCAGCTGTGCCTTAGGGATGGCTTTTATGAGTGATCTTGGATGGTAACTAGAAGCATGTAGCAGTGTGTTCCTGTCGGTAGACTTTTTGAATAAGGTGGTACCCAATCTGTTGTTTATCTTATAAATTCTTAGATCCAGGAAATCCACTTCATCGTAACTGGACACTTCCTTCAATTGAACCTGTCCCCCTATTGTGTTCAGGGATTTGACCCACTCGCCAAAGGACTCAATCGTGCCTCTCCAGACTACAACGATATCATCAATGTAGCGCTTGTAAAAGCGTACTTGTTGATTGTCATATACCTTGAACACCTTTTCCTCCACATGTTCCATGAATAAGTTTGCAAAAGCAGGTGCCATATTCGAGCCCATGGCCGTTCCCATGAGCTGAAGATAAAATCTCCTTTCGAATTTAAAGTAGTTCAGCTTAAGACATAGAGATAGAAGTTCAATAATAAAGCTGGTAGGGGGACCCACATATGGGCATCTTTCAAGGCAGTTGGTAATTATCTCCATCCCCATTTCGTGCGGTATAATAGTATAGAGGCTTGTGACGTCAAGACTGGCAAGCACGTCTCCTGGCTCTATGTCAGTTATGTCAGTGAGATATGCAATGAGTGTGGTGGAGTCTCTTAAGTATGAGCGCATGTTTACAACCAGTGGTTGTAGCATAGAGTCAACATATTTAGCCAGGGGTTGTAGGAGTGACCCCCGTGCTGAGACAATGGGGCGTCCAGGTGGATGTACCAATTGTTTGTGTATCTTGGGGAGTGTATAGAGAATTGGCCTGACTGGGTTGTCAGTGGTTAGCCATTCCTTGGTGGTTGGGTCTATCCAGTTCATTTGTGCTGCATGTTCAATAACTGAGTCAATCCGTGCTTTATAGGTAATCGTGGGGTCACAAGGTAGGGCTTTGTAGGTTGAGACATCCGCCAGTTGTTTATCTATTTCAGTTTTATAATCTTGATAATCCTGCAGGACAACCGCACCACCCTTGTCCGCTGGGCGTATGACAATGGTAGAGTCATTTCTAAGGGATTGAACAGCTTCCCAGTCAGTTGTCATATTATTTCTAGTTAGGCCTTGCTCCCTCTGTCTCAATCTTTGTTGGATAAGGCGAGTATAAGTTCTAATACTTGGATTCGTCGTGGGTGGTTCAAATGTACTTGGTTTCTTAAAGGGGTGTCTGTTTTCTTCCAATCCCTTTCCCTGGAAAAAGTCACCCAATTTCAGCTGCCTCTGGAAACGCATACTGTCAATATAAGTAGTGAAGTCATCAGCCTTAGTTGTGGGTACAAAGGAGAGGCCCTTCATGAGTACCCGCCTTTCGTTGTCATTCAGGACATGCTGGCTAAGATTGACCGTTACATCCTCCTCCTCCTGCGGGGTAGTGGGGGTCTTCTTCCAAAATCCACCCCTGCGTGTATGCGGTCTTCGCCCCTTCCCCTGGAGCGGGTGGTAATGCCTAAAAAAGGCTGAGTGCTGTGCTGGTTCTCATTCTCCTGTGGCCGGTCACCCGAGTAATCCGTGTCGGAGCCAGAACTTGAATCCACCGTGTTCAATTGTCGGTGTGCATATGTTCTAAACCTTCTTTGTCTTCTTGGCTGGTACTGGGCTCTTTCAACCGGTCCAAGTGTCCATCTGTAAACTTTTTTATCCTTATAATCCTCCATAACATAACCAAGTTTTTTGTTTTTTGAAGGCAATTAAGGCATTGTTTGTATTCCCGTAGTTGTGTGTTAATCTTGTCCATCCAGTTCTCTGATTTGTCCTGCATCAGGATCTGGCCTTTAACTTCCTCCAAAATGCTGATATCATCCTTTGCTTTTTGCATCTGACATCTGACTTCCTCGACCACTAGCAAGATCAAATCAAGGGAACATTTATTCAATATCGCTACCCATTTCCTGCAGAAGTCAGAGTTCTGTCTGCCTATGGTGGGCACATTGTTGATTCTAAAGCCTCTAGGTATCAGTCTCTTTCTATGGTACTCAGAAAGGTAAATGCCATGAAGTTTAAGATCCACCTCTTTTTTCTTCAATTTGATGAATTGATTGTACACAGTCACAGCATTTTCCGCTGGATCTTCAGGTAGTAAGGTGTCAAACAGTATCCTTGCTGCATCCAAGTCACTCATGGATAGTGTCTCTGCACCCTCCACATCAGCTGGAATAGTGGCTGCGGCCTGCGTGGGTTCAATGTGCTCCATTGTTGCTTTAGTAGTACCAATTAGTCCCCAGTGAATACCCACACCGTGGTGATGATACAATGTTATAACACAAGTCCGGTAGTACAACAGAGTGAGGGATCTGATGTGTAACTTGCTGGTGGGTGCATCAGGAGGGTATCCAGGCAAAAAGAGTCAGTTGCACTCTCACAAACAGTTCTCCAAGGGCCAGGGTGCTAGAGTAGTTGAAATGTAGCAAAACAGGAAACAGCACTCTCTGGACTTAAGTAAAAAACAAATAGTTTATTCGGTAACGTTTCGGGGAATGCTCCCCTTCATCAGACCAACAACATACAAGTGAAACAAACATTTAAGCATACACAAACCCCTCCCCCTAGTGCAAAAAACCGCCAAAAATGGTTGCCATAGCAACCAAACAACCAGTTCAAAGTAAATACATTACCAATGCAACAATCACATCAAAGAAACCAAATCATTATGGTTAATTAGCATCAGGTCAATTAGCAAATCAACACATCATCCTACCACATAATACACCTGCTGTATATTAGTACTTCTAATAACCCCAGTGGCAGTGTGTCATTATAAGAGACATATCACAATATTATTAGCTAAGTACAGGAAAACAAGAAGGTTTAGAAAAAAGGGTTTGAAAAAACGTTTAGTTAAACATCGGCACCTCATCATGTTGAAATGCAATTCACGCAATGCACTTATAGTTAATGCCTAACTCATAATACCCGTACTACATAGTCAAGGGTCATGTGTACCATTAATGCTACAGACGCCAATAACAGCAAACTCGGTATTCAGAGACCTCAAACGTTGTGACCGTATTACATGCACAAAGTGTAACACGACCTATGTAATGTACATGATAAGGGATCAAAAGATAATCACCCTGTTCAGCATCGGACCAACCTCGCGCTGAATCTAGCACAGTTAGTGTATGTGTGTGTATATATATATATATGTATATATATATGTGTGTGTGTGTGTGTGTGTGTGTGTGGTGATACTCAATTATGAGGACTATAAAAAAAGAGATACTAGACCAACTCAGTAGTGTCAACACATACTGTAAGAAGAGAGCCAACCCCACTATGATGTTCAAAAAGCAAGTGGACGAACTGATAAATATGGCATTCACCAACAATTGGATCACTGAACAAGAAAAGAGGTACCTAACTGTCAACCACCCAAGAATTCCGGTACTCTACAAAGTACCAAAAATCAATAAGAACTTGGAATCCCCACCAGGCAGACCCATTGTGTTTGCAATCGGTTCATTAATGCAGCCTATGGCGACATACCTTGACAAGGTCCTACAACCCATAGTCAAAAATATTTATTCTTTCATACTGGACTCCTCAACTATGATCAAGGTATTAAAGGACATCCAGGTAAGGAGAATACTATACTAGTCACCATGGGCATTACCAGTCTATATACTGTGATCCCTCATAGAGAATGGATACGGGCAGTCACACAACAATTGAGACGTTACCCCTATGTAGGTCCACCAGAAGACTTCCTCATGAAAGGCCTGTGTCTGTGCCTGGAAAACAACTATTTCAGGTTTTAAATGGACTACTACCTGCAGGAACATGGCACCCACATATGCCAATCTTTTTATGGCAGAATTCGAAACTGTGGGCATGGATGCATTTAAAGATGAAAGAATTACATTCCACAGAAGGTACATAGACAACCTCTTCATACTATGGCAGGGCACTGAAGCGGAATTAGCTGATTGGTTTGCTGACATAAACCGGGTGCATCCAACGGTAAAGTTTAAGATAGCTTACAGCAACGAGATGATCAAATTCCTGGACCATCAGATCTACAAGAAAGAGAGTAGACCACCTTGTACAGGAAGAAAATGGACAAAAAATCTATACTCCATGCTAGAAGTAGCCACCTACCAGCCCTTATAAAAGCGCTACCCATCTCCCAAATGAAGAGGGTAATAAGAAATAACTCAGAACGAGAAAAGATGTAGCACCAGTTAGAGGAATTAAATACACAGTTTCAAAGGAGGGGGTACAAGACTAGGACTCTGCAGGAATGTAGAGAGAAAGTGAAGGATGATACCCAGGATTCACTCCTACAAACTGTGACAAATAAGGAAGATGATAACACCCCCACAATGGTATTGTGACAGTCAAAATAGAAGTGTCTCAGCACTGTCAGTACAGGTTATCAATATTAAAGAGTCATATTATAAATGGCTGTGGATAAACTATTGGCGTGCTGTTCTGCGTCTTCACAATTTTAAAGCAGTAAGGAACATGCATTTTGTAAGCTCTTACCAATGGGTAGAGTATTCCTCTGTTTTTCACATCAAGGTTGCTCTGGTCGGTCCTAGGGAGATCTGCTTCAACTTTGTGAGGTTTCTCATACATCTCTCTGCTGTGGAAGCTTTCTCCGTGACCTTTCGTCTCCCTCTTTCAACCTGCGGCAACATCTGATGACGTCATCTGGTATATTGAGCGTCTCCTTTCCAAACTCACAGTACGCAGTAAATCCACCTGTAGCCTCTCCAGTCTATAACGGACTAACAGAACTGTGCTCGCTCTTCCCTAAATTCAAAAGTGTAAGGTATTAGCAGCACAAATCAGGAGCACCAGTTCATCCGTTTTGAATAAAACTTAACATTTGAGAGATTAAAAACCCAAGGGTATCAATAGGACATTGAAAATTGAGTGAGGAGTGCCAAAAGGTGTGTAAAGGATATATTTATGTATAGAATGTAGATGATCAAAATAAGTGCATATTAGATATACATTCCAATAAGTGGATATAAAAACAATAAAATCACATATGTTGATAAAATCACAATAAATGGAATACTAGACAATGTTAAAAACAAGCTAAAAAAAAATGAGTAATTGATTGTCTCTGATTCCTGTCGTTCAGTGAGAAAAGTCACATTAAAAAAATCCAAATGTTTGTGTGTTCCAATATTGTGGTGCTCCCGTGTGTAGTGGTGAAGACTCCAGTACTTAAAAAAATGAAAAAATCAAAAAAATACCAAAAAATAGGGAATAATAATCCTAGAAATTGACAAATGTGTCAAACAAGTGAAAAAATTGACTAAATGGGATAAAAAATATATCAAAAAAGTGAAAAATGAATCAAAAATGAAAAAATTGAATCACAAAGTGAATAAAACAAAAATATGAGAAATATCCTTATAGAAACTCTTCTCTGTGGTATGTGGAATCTTCTAAAGTGTTGAATGAAAGTGTCTTTCTAGTAACCTGTGAAGATATATCACAATAGTGCAATAATGCTAAAATTGAACAAATTGAAATGAGGCTTACCAATACTGTTGATGCGTTTTGGCCCTAGGTCATAGGCCTTTATCAAGACTTACTCATTTTTTTCTTTTTTAAGGTGCACCTTATAGCTTGTTTTTAACATTGTTTAGTATTCCATTTATTGTGATTTTATCAACATTTGTGATTTTATTGTTTTTATTATCCACTTATTGAATGTATATCTAATATGCACTTATTGTGATCTTCTACATTCTATACATAAATATATCCTTTACACACCTTTTGGCGCTCCTCACTCAATTTTCAGTACCTTATCCTCCTCAGGTGAGCTAGAGCACCTATGTGTAGACCGACTTAAGTATTTCCCAAAGCTCTTAGCCTCACATTTCACTCACAGGTATCAATAGGAGAATAAGATCATTATGCTCCGTTAGATTACGTTACATATGTATTCAAGCATCATTTATTTATTCATATTTTTATCTTTATAAGGTTTACAAATTAGGGCCTAGATTTGGAGTTTGGCGGTTTATTTAAGGGGGGTTTGGGGTTAGATTAGGGGTATGTGGGTGGTGGGTTGTAATGTTGGGGGGGGGGTATTGTATGTTTTTTTTTACAGGTAAAAGAGCTGAATTTCTTGGGGCATGCCCCCGCAAAGGGCCCTGTTCAGGCTGGTAAGGTAAAAGAGCTTTGAACTTTAGTAATTAGAATAGGGGTAGGGCATTTTTTATTTTGGGGGGCTTTGTTATTTTATTAGGGGGGCTTAGAGTAGGTGTAATTAGTTTAAAATTGTTGTAAGATTTTCCTTATGTTTGTAAATATTTTTTTATTTTTTGTAACTTAGTTCTTTTTTATTTTTTGTACTTTAGTTAGTTTATTCATTGTAGTTATTTGTAGATATTGTATTTAATTAATGTATTGATAGTGTAGTGTTAGGTTTAATTGTAGGTAATTGTAGATATTTTATTTAATTAATTTAATGATAGTGTAGTGTTAGGTTTAATTGTAACTTAGGTTAGGATTTATTTTACAGGTAATTTTGTTTATTATTTTAACTAGGTAACTATTAAATAGTTCTTAACTATTTATAGCTATTGTACCTGGTTAAAATAATTACAAAGTTACCTGTAAAATAAATATTAATCCTAAAATAGCTATAATATAATTATAATTTATAGTGTAGCTATATTAGGATTTATTTTACAGGTAAGTATTTAGCTTTAAATAGGAATAATTTATTTAATAAGAGATAATTAATTTCGTTAGATGTAAATTATATTTAACTTAGGGGGGTGTTAGTGTTAGGGTTAGACTTAGCTTTAGGGGTTAATACATTTATTAGAATAGCGGTGAGCTCCAGTCGGCAGATTAGGGGTTAATAATTGAAGTTAGGTGTCGGCGATGTTAGGGAGGGCAGATTAGGGGTTAATACTATTTATTATAGGGTTAGTGAGGCGGATTAGGGGGTTAATAACTTTATTATAGTAGCGCTCAGGTCCGCTCGGCAGATTAGGGGTTAATAAGTGTAGGCAGGTGGAGGGTGCGTTGTGGTAGTGGGGGGCAGATTAGGGGTTAATAAACATAATATAGGGGTCGGCGATGTAGGGCAGCAGATTAGGGGTACATAGGATAATGTAAGTAGCGGCGGGTTACGGAGGCAAGCAGATTAGGGGTTAATAATAATATCAGGTGTCAGCGATAGCGGGGGCGGCAGATTAGGGGTTAATAAGTGTAAGGCTAGAGGTGTTTAGGACTCGGGGTACATGTTAGGGTGGTTAGGTGCAGACGTAGGAAGTGTTTTCCGCATAGCAAACAATGGGGCTGCGTTTAGGAGCTGAACACGGCTTTTTTGCAGGTGTTAGGTTTTTTTTTTCAGCTCAAACAGCCCCATTGTTTTCTATGGGGGAATGGTGCACGAGCACGTTTTTGAGGCTGGCCGCGTCCGTAAGAAACTCTGGTATCGAGAGTTGAAGCTGCGTTAAATATGCTCTACGCTCCCTTTTTGGAGCCTAACGCAGCCTTTATGTGGACTCTCAATACCAGAGTTATTTTTATGGTGCGGCCAGAAAAAAGCTGGCGTTAGGTTTTCGGGTCGTTACCGACAAAACTCTAAATCTAGCCGTAAGTTCTTAAAAAATATATATATATTAGTTTTAATAGGAGTTGATTGTAGACGAAACAATTCACTATGCTCCATTAGATTACTTTACCTATGTATTTATATCTTTAGATTTCATAAAGTTGTAGATAACGTGTATATAAGGAATAAGTGACTACTTTGTATTATCATCATATGAGTTATATCTCATCATATGTAAAAGTACTATCTAAAATGAATTAGCTAGGTCCCTTTAGACATAGATTACTAATTTACAATATTAAAACTAAAGAGGTTTTGTAATCTAAATGCATTCGATGACACTGTCAATACAAAAAAATAGGTCTCCATAGATTTGCAATATTACCTAGAATTGCAACAAGGGGTTAAATTACTCACTCCAATTAAGTACAACTGTGTGTGGATCTATAGGGAAGAGAAAAAAAATGAATAAACCAAACAGAAAGTAGAGTTTTTGTATTTTAATTAACCTATCATTGAACAGAAGGTCTTTTAAATGTTGTGTATGCATTACTCACATTAGGCTATGACTATGGCTAATGCCGAAACGCGTTAGCACTATGGGCATTGCATATGCTACTTACTGATACATTTGTGATTACAATTGTAACTATTTTTTACACTGCTGGAATTTTCAAATAAATGTTACGTTTTATTCAAAATTGATGAACTGGTGCTCCTGATTTGTGCTGCTAATACCATGCACCCACAGTGGTATTAACATACACACAGGGGGATGAGAGTATAGCTTCAGTCATTAATAAATACTGGACTATAGAAGAGTCAGGACACAAACTCTGCCTTTCAAGGATGTGAGACCTCCCAGGATAGGATACCGCAGAGCTAGATCCTTGAGGGACCACCTCATACAAACTGATCCTAGAGACCGCTATACACCAAAAACATGGCTACAACATGCCAGGGGTTGCAATTGATGCTGGGGGTGTGTTACCTGTAATGGGTTAACCACTGGCAAATACTTTAACCACCCATATAAGGACAAAAAATTCTGTCTCAGACACCGTGTTACGTGCACCACAATGCACATATGTCTATTTACTTCATTGCCCATGTGGGGTGTTCTACATGGGCAAAATGGTAGATACACTTAGGACAAGGATGGCCAACCATAGAATGGCTATAAGGGTGGCCCTGGAGATGAAGGAGAAAAAAGAATCTGAACAACCGGTGGCAAAGCATTTCGCTGAAGCAGGCCATAAAGTCTCAGACTTCAGATATACCATAATAGACCATATCCCTCCGCTTACAAGAGGGGAAGACAGAGCCAGGGTCTTTCTGCAGTGTGAATCACGCTGGATATACACCCTTGGAACACTAAACCCCAGAGGACTCAACACACACCTGGACTGGCATTGCTTCCTGTGAATATGAGAACCATGATATACCATTCACCATTGATGGGTCTCAACATGATCCTGTATTCCCCCTAAATTTCATCAGGACAGTATACCATATAAATAACCTTTATGAGGGAATGGTTAATATGGCTATCATCATAGGCCCCTTAGTGCCAATTTCCCTGCTTATTTGCTGTTAATTGTTCTGTTAATTTTTTATGTTAATTTTTCAGTTAGTTTTTCAGTTAATTTTTCTATTCATTTTCCGGTAAACTCTCATACTGATTTTCCTGCCCTATTCTTTAATGGTAGGTCTTTTGTTTTTCCCCTTATAGTATGTAACTATCATGCAACGGTGTTTACAATTGTTATTTCCATATTGCACCTCCAGGCATTAATATGTAGGCTAGTCTGACCAGATAGACATCAGCTCGTAGTGCTGTAGTAGTGTGTTTAAATAACTTCAACAGATCCCATTACATAATATTAGTAAGATTTAGCATGCATTGTTTTTAAGGTTCTTTTTGCTATGCTTTTTTTCTCTATGTTCTATCTGTTTCACTTTCTAGGGTGGACACTTTAGTTAGTTTGCGGCCGTCACTGCTGCTGTCAGGCGGTTGTCTAGTTACCACGACAATGGGTAGTTCTGGTGAGTCATTGGCAGAGGCAGGCACAGGAATATGATGTCACTTACATCTGGGACGCCTCCTGCAGCGGCGCAACTGCTAGGACACAGTGAAGGGTATAAGTAAGGTGAGTTTGTATATTGTGATGTAGGATTTTATGGTCTGAAGATGGGGGCGGCCCGAAACGTTACTATTGTTGGGTATAAAACCCATATTTATTGAAGACCCCGTGAGTGTACCACTTTTTGCCTTCTTGATATTGTGTATACAAGCGCCAGGACTGCCACCGGGGCATTGGATTTCGAGTGTCGTGAGTGCTTGACCCATCATTGCTAATATTCTATATATATATATATATATATATATATATATATATATATACAGTATATATATATATATATATATATATAAGCACTTTTCTTGCACTCACTCCTTTAGCCGTAGCTTATCCAGTGCCTGGGTGACTCCTCAAATCATATGTATAAGAAACTACAAGAAAGGGCACTCAGAGGACTTGACAGTAGAAATATTTTTTTCAAATATTCATCATAAAACAGTGTGTAAGTCGATGTTTCGGCTACGCAAGTAGCCTTTCTCAAGACAATCTAAAATCATAATACATATAAACATAAATTAGTATATCATCAAAAGATACCTAAACAAATAATGAACTATCCCGGCCAGACATTGTGAGCAATACTATTATATACGAAATAACCATATTGTGACCACATACTCTAAAAGATTCTAAGAGATATTTTTAGAGGGAATATCAAGCCAAAGTATTACCAAGAATGCAAGTTGAATTCTATATCTCATCAGGTATTATTTATATTGAAAACATGTCAATTATGATTTTTTTTTTAAAAAACGTATATTGAGTGTTTAACAAATATACATTGTTGCCATCGTAGACAAAAAATGGTCAGCGTATCAATAAAAGTGCACTATGTTTCATCAATATGCGTTTAAATATTGTATAACACATATGTATCAGGGGCCATTGACAAAATATCAACCGCACTCGATACAAACCGTGCGTGTACTCCCAAATCGTTAAAATGTGCAAAGCGTGGTATCTACCTTAAGCAAAACTGTACAACAGAAACACAGCATTTCCTAACGCCATAACGTGACATTGTGTACGCATCTAACCAGAGGAGTCCTTTAAAAAGAACCCGCTGCTCTAGTATAGGCTACCACTACTATTCATCCCAATCTGACAACAGCTGATACTTACCAGCGTCTAACTTTGTCAAACTCCACAATACTATGTGGTTTTAATAGGAGAATTTAGGATACATGATCTCACAATATGCAAGAAGTGCTCTGCAATTACTTAAACAAATTCAAAACCGGTATTGACATAAATCCAAATAAAACAACAGACCGGGGGATCTCACAAATTATATTTTTAAAGAAACAGTGCTTACTGACACACGATCCTATTCAACTTGCACATATGAGAAGCCACTAAGCGGGCAGGTTTCAAAAAAGATATTTTAAAGATATACGGCTAGATTTAGAGTTTGGCGTTCAGCCGTCAAAACCAGCGTTAGAGGCTCCTAACGCTGGGTTTTGGGCTACCGCTGGTATTTAGAGTCAGTCAGGAAAGGGTCTAACGCTCACTTTGCAGCCGCGACTTTTCCATACCGCAGATCCCCTTACGTCAATTGCGTATCCTATCTTTTCAATGGGATCTTTCTAACGCCGATATTTAGAGTCGTGGCTGAAGTGAGCGTTAGAAATCTAACGACAAAACTCCAGCCCCAGAAAAAAGTCAGTAGTTAAGAGCTTTCTGGGCTAACGCCGGTTCATAAAGCTCTTAACTACTGTGCTCTAAAGTACACTAACACCCATAAACTACCTATGTACCCCTAAAACCGAGGCCCCCCCCACATCGCCGCCACTCTATTAAAAATTTTAAACACCCTAATCTGCCGACCGCACACCGCCGCCACCTACGTTAATCCCTATGTACCCCCTAATCTGCTGCCCCTAATACCGCCGACACCTACATAATATTTATTAACCCCTAATCTGCCGCCCCCGCTATCGCTGACACCTGCATATTTTTTTTAACCCCTAATCTGCCGCTCCGTACACCGCCGCAACCTACATTATACCTATGTACCCCTAATCTGCTGCCCCTAACACAGCCGACCCCTATATTATATTTATTAACCCCTAATCTGCTGCCCCCAATGTCGCCTCCACCTACCTACAATTATTAACCCCTAATCTGCCGACCGGGACCCACACCGCTACTATAATAAATGTATTAACCCCTAAAGCTAAGTCTAACCCTAACACTAACACCCCCCTAACTTAATATAATTTAAATCTAACGAAAATAAATTAACTCTTATTAAATAAATTATTCCTATTTAAAGCTAAATACTTACCTGTAAAATAAACCCTAATATAGCTACAATATAAATTATAATTATATTGTAGCTATTTTAGGATTAATATTTATTTTATAGGCAACTTTGTAATTATTTTAACCAGGTACAATAGCTATTAAATAGTTAATAAACTATTTAATAGTTACCTAGTTAAAATAATTACAAAATTACCTGTAAAATAAATCCTAACCTAAGTTACAATTAAACCTAACACTACACTATCAATAAATAAAATTAAATAAACTACCTACAATTATCTACAATTAAACCTAACACTACACTATCAATAAATTAATTAAATAAAATACCTACAAATAAATGCAATGAAATAAACTAACTAAAGTACAAAAAATAAAAAGAACTAAGTTACAAAAAATAAAAAAATATTTACAAACATTAGAAAAATATTACAACAATTTTAAACTAATTACACCTAATCTAAGCCCCCTAATAAAATAACAAAGACCCCCCCTAATAAAAAAAAAAAATGCCCTACCCTATTCTAAAATTAAAATAGAAAAAGCTCTTTTACCTTACCAGCCTGAAAAGGGCCCTTTGCGGGGCATGCCCCAAAGAATTCAGCTCTTTTGCCTGTAAAAAAAAAACATACAATACCCCCCCCCAACATTACAACCCACCACCCACATACCCCTAATCTAACCCAAATCCCCCTTAAATAAACCTAAAACTAAGCTCCTGAAGATCTCCCTACCTTGTCTTCACCACGCCGGGTTCACCGATCGATCCAGAAGAGCCTCCGATGTCTTGATCCAAGCCCAAGCGGGGGGCTGAAGATGTCCATGATCCGGAAGAAGTCTTCATCCAAGCGGGAGCTGAAGAGGTCCATGATCCGACTGAAGTCTTCTATCAAGCGGCCATCTTCAATCTTCTTTCTTCCGGATCCATGGTCATCCCGCCGACGCGGAACATCCATCTTCACCGACGACTTCCCGACGAATGACGGTTCCTTTAAGGGACGTCATCCAAGATGGCGTCCCTCGAATTCCGATTGGCTGATAGGATTCTATCAGCCAATCGGAATTAAGGTAGGAAAATTCTGATTGGCTGATGGAATCAGCCAATCAGTTTCAAGTTCAATCCCATTGGATGATCCGATCAGCCAATCAGATTGAGCTTGCATTCTATTGGCTGTTCCGATCAGCCAATAGAATGCGAGCTCAATCTATTCATTCATCAGGAAGTCGTCAGTGAAGATGGATGTTCCGCGTCGGCGGGATGAACTACATGGATCTGGAAGAAAGAAGATTGAAGATGCCGCTTGATAGAAGACTTCAGTCGGATCATGGACCTCTTCAGCTCCCGCTTGGATGAAGACTTCAGCCGGATCATGGACATCTTCAGCCCCTGCTTGGGCTTGGATCAAGACATCGGAGCCTGGACGGATCGCTGATAACCCGGTGTGGTGAAGATAAGGTAGGGAGATCTTCAGGGGCTTAGTGTTAGGTTTATTTAAGGGGGGTTTGGGTTAGATTAGGGGTATGTGGGGTGGTGGGTTGTAATGTTGGGGGGGTATTGTATGGTTTTTTTTACAGGCAAAAAGAGCTGAATTCTTTGGGGCATGCCCCGCAAAGGGCCCTTTTCAGGGCTGGTAAGGTAAAAGAGCTTTTCTATTTTAATTTTAGAATAGGGTAGGGCATTTTTTTTATTTTGGGGTCTTTGTTATTTTATTAGGGGGCTTAGAGTAGGTGTAATTAGTTTAAAATTGTTTTTTGTAACTTAGTTCTTTTTTATTTTTTGTACTTTAGTTAGTTTATTTCATTGTATTTATTTGTAGGTACAGTATTGTATTTAATTAATTTATTGATAGTGTAGTGTTAGGTTTAATTGTAACTTAGGTTAAGATTTATTTTAAAGGTAATTTTGTAATTATTTTAACTAGGTAGCTATTAAATAGTTATTAACTATTTAATAGCTATTGTACCTGGTTAAAATAAATACAAAGTTGCCTGTAAAATAAATATTAATCCTAAAATAGCTACAATATAATTATAATTTATATTGTAGCTATATTAGGATTTATTTTACAGGTAAGTATTTAGCTTTAAATAGGAATAATTTATTTAATAAGAGTTAATTTATTTCGTTAGATTTAAATTATATTTAACTTAGGGGGGTGTTAGTGTTAGGGTTAGACTTAGCTTTAGGGGTTAATACATTTATTAGAGTAGCGGTGCGGTCCAGTCGGCAGATTTGGGGTTAATTATTGTAGGTAGGTGGAGGCGACGTTGGGGGCGGCAGATTAGGGGTTAATAAATATAATATAGGGGTCGGCGGTGTTAGGGGCAGAAGATTAGGGGTACATAGGGATAACGTAGGTTGCGGCGGTGTACGGAGTGGCAGATTAGGGGTTAATAATAATATGCAGGGGTCAGCGATAGCGGGGGCGGCAGATTAGGGGTTAATAAGTGTAAGGTTAGGGGTGTTTAGACTCGGGGTACATGTTAGAGTTTTAGGTGCAGACTTAGGAAGTGTTTCCCCATAGGATACAATGGGGCTGCGTTAGGAGCTTAACGCTGCTTTTTTGCAGGTGTTAGGTTTTTTTTCAGCTCAAACAGCCCCATTGTTTCCTATGGGGGAATCGTGCACGAGCACGTTTTTGAAGCTGGCCGCGTCTGTAAGCACCGCTGGTATCGAGAGTTGCAGTGGCGATAAATTATGCTCTACGCTCCCTTTTTGGAGCCTAACGCACTGAAAACGCAGCCATTCTGTGAACTCTAAATACCAGCGGTATTTAAAAGGTGCGGGGAAAAAAAAGCATGCGTTAGCTACGCGGGTAGTTACCGACAAAACTCTAAATCTAGCCGATAGTGTTTAATAGCACACAACTACTAAGGCACTGTTTCTTTAAGATACCATTGTTGAAACCTGTCGGCTAGCGGTTGTATATTTGGCCAGGTTTATCTATTTAGGAATACACGCATGGTTTGTATCGAGTGCGGTTGAGATTTTGTCAATGGCCCCTGATACATATGTGTTAAACATTATTTAAACGCATGATGATGAACTATAGTGCACTTTTATTTATAAGCTGACCATTTTTTGTCTACGATGGCAACAATGTATATTTGTTAAACACTCAATATAAGGTTGTTTTTTGTTTTTTTTTAATATAAATAATACCTGATGAGATAATGGCCTCTATTTAATGAAAGTCTGCCGGACCTGATCCGACAGACCTCGCTGAATGTGGAGAGCAATACGCTCTCTGTATTCAGCATTGCACCAGCAGCTCACAAGAGTTGCTGGTGCAACGCCACCCCCTGCAGACTCACGGCCAATGACCCGCCAGCAGGGAGGTGTCAACCAACCCGATCGTACTTGATCAGGTTGATTTCCGGCGATGTCTGTCCGCCTGCTCAGAGCAGGCGGACAGGTTATCGAGCAACGGTCTTTGTGACCGCTGCTTCATAACTGCTGTTTCTGGCGAGTCTGAAGACTCACCAGAAACACGGCCCACAAGCTCACTACAGAGCTTGTTAAATGGGCGCCATAGAATTCAACTTGCATTCATGGTAATACTTTGGCTTGATATTCGCTCTAAAAATATCTTTTAGAATCTTTTAGAATATGTGGTCACAATATGGTAATTTTGTATATAATAGTATTGGTCACAATTTGTGGGCGGGATAGTTTATTATTTGTTTAGGTATCTGTTGATGATATACTAATTTATGTTTATATGTATTATGATTTTAGATTGTCTTGAAAAAGGCTACTTGCGTAGTCGAAACATCGACTTACACACTGTTTTATGATGAATATTTGAAATAAAGAATGTTTTTTTTACTGTCAAGTCCTGTGAGTGCCCTTTCTTGGAGGTTCTTATATATAATATATATATATATATATTTTGCCAAAAAAAATCAGGTATATATAGCAATAGTTATTTAAAGGGATATTAAACAGTAAAAACATGCTTCACATAATGATGTTTTCAAAGCAAAGATCAGCCTTGGAATAATATTTAACTGTATTGTTTACCATTCTATTATGTTGTTCTATTATGTTGTTTAAATATAGACCAACGATGTAAGTGTTAAAATGTAGTTTCTATAAAGTAATGGACGCTGCCATGTTTGAAGTAGATTTCTATTTATATCAGTTTTCTGTAGAGAACAATTAGGGAAAGATGTATAAACCAGGCAATAAAGTCGAGTTTGTGTAAACAAGGCTGTGTCAAATCCAACACAACCTTGTTTGTATTAGTCCATTTTATTGCCTGTTTTATATCTGTTCCTATTTGTTTGCAGCAGGACAGTAAGATAAGCTTAAAACTTAAAGGGACATGAAACCCAAAAAATGTATTTATTAATCCAGATAGAGAGAGCAATTTTAAACTACATTCCAATTTACTTATATTATATAATTTGCTTCATTCTTTAGATATCCTTTATTGAAGAAATAGCAATGTGCATGGGTGAGCAAATCACACAAGGCATCTATGTGTATCCACCAATCAGCAGCTACTGAGCCTCTTTAGATGTGCTTTTCAACAAAGGATATCAAGAGAATGAAGCAAATTAGATCATAGAAATAAATAGGAAAATTTTAAAAATTGCATACTCTTTCTAAATCACGAAAGAAAAAAATTTGAGTTTCATGTCCCTTTAAAGGAACAGTATACTCCAATTTTCAAATAACTGCATGTAATAGACACTACTATAAAGAATAATAAGCACAGATACTGATATAAAAATCCAGTATAAAACAGTTTAAAAACTTACGGCTAGATTTAGAGTTTTGTCGGTAAAGACCCACGTAGCTAACGCTGCTTTTTTCCCAACGCACACTTAAGACAACGCTGGTATTTAGAGTTGTCTGAGGGGCTGCGTTAGGCTCAAAAAAGGGTGCGTTGAGCCTAACTTAGCTCCACTTCAACCCTCAATACCAGCATTGCTTACGGTAGCAGTAAGCAGCTAAAACGTGCTCGTGCACGATATCCCCATAGGAAACAATGGGGCAGTTTGGGCTGAAAAAAAACTTGCAAAAAAGCAGCGTTCAGCTCCTAACGCAGCCCCATTGTTACCTATGGGGAAACACTCTCTAAGTCTACACCTAACACCCTAACATGAACCCTGAGTCTAAACACCCCTAACCTTACACTTATTAACCCCTAATCTGCCACCCCTGCTATCGCTGACACCTGCATTATACTATTAACCCCTAATCTGCCGCTCCGGACACTGCCGCAACCTACATTATCCCTATGAACCCCTAATCTTCTGCCCCTAACACCGCCGACCCCTATATTATAATTATTAACCCCTAATCTGCCCGCCCCCAATGTCGCCGCCACCTTACCTACACTTATTAACCACTAATCTGCTGACCGGCCCTCGCCGCCACTTTAATAAATGTATTAACCCCTAAACCGCCGCACTCCCGCCTCGCAAACACTAGAATAAATAGTATTAACCCCTAATCTGCCCTCCCTAACATTGCTGCCACCTACCTACAATTATTAACCCCTAATCTCCCGCCCGCACCGTCGCCGCTACTATAATACATATATTAACCCCTAAACCTAACTCTAACCCTAACCCTAACACCCCTCTAACATAAATATTTAAATAAAACGAAATAATATTCCTAAAATTAACTAAATTAATCCTATTTAAAACTAAATACTTACCTAGAAAATAAACCCTAATATAGCTACAATATAACTAATAATTACATTGTAGCTATTTTAGGATTTATATTTATTTTACAGGCAACTTTGTATTTATTTTAACTAGATACAATAGCTATTAAATAGTTAATAAGTATTTAATAGCTACCTAGTTAAAATAAATACAAAATGACCTATAAAATAAATCCTAACCTAAGTTACAAATACACCTAACACTACACTATCATTAAATTAATTAAATAAATTACATACAATTAGCTAAAATAAAATACAATAAAATAAACTATACTATAATACAAAAAAAAACAAACACTAAATTACAAAAAATAAAAAAGAATTACAAGCAGTTTAAACTAATTATACCTAATCTAAGCCCCCTAATAAAATAAAAAAGCCCCCCAAAATAAAAAATTCCCTACCCTATTCTAAAATACAAAAGTAATCAGCTCTTTTACCAGCCCTTAAAAGGGCTTTTTGCGGGGCATTGCCCCAAAGTAATTAGCTCTTTTACCTGAAAAGAAAAATACAATACCCCCCCAACATTACAACCCACCACCCACACACCCCTACTCTAACCCACCCAAACCCCCCTTAAATAAACCTATCACTAATGCCCTGAAGATCATCCTACCTTGAGTCCTCTTCACCCAGCAGAGCCGAATTCTTCATCCAAGGTGTGCAGAGGAGGTCCTTGATCCGGTAGAAGTCTTCATCCAAGCGGCAAAGAAGAGGTCCTCAATCTGGTAGAAGTGTTCATCCAGGCGGCGTCTTCAATCTTCATCCATCCGGAGCGGAGCCATCTTCAACGGAGCTGACGCAGAGCCATCCTCTTCAACCGACAGACTAACGACGAATGAAGGTTCCTTTAAGGGATGTCATCCAAGATGGCGTCCCTTCAATTCCGATTGGCTGATAGAATTCTATCAGCCAATCGGAATTAAGGTAGAAAAAATCTGATTGGCTGATGCAATCAGCCAATAAGATTGAAGTTCAATCCGATTGGGTGATCCAATCAGCCAATCGTATTGAACTTGCATTCTATTGGCTGTTCCGATTCAGACACCCCCCTCCCCCTTCCTCTGCATATGAAAAGACTCTGGGGCTTGGTCAGGAGTCTAAAAATCAGTGCAATGTTATTTAAAAATAAGCAAAACTATACTTTTTTTTAAAAAAAAAAGCTATGTAGGCTTTATAAATGGATCATCTGCAAAACATTTAAATCTAGTGTATAATGTCCCTTTAAGTTTAAACATGGTGGCGTCCATTACTTTATAGAAATTTAGTGAAATGTATAAAAAAAATTAGAGGAAAAGGGGAAAAAATAATGAAAGTATATTACAAAGTGTTTTTATTACAATCTCTTAGGCCTAGATTTAGAGTTGGGCGGTAGCCGTCAAAACCAGCGTTAGAGGCTCCTAACGCTGGTTTTTACCGCCCTCTGGTATTTGGAGTCAGTCATTAAACGGTCTAACGCTCTCTTTTCAGCCGCGACTTTTCCATACCGCAGATCCCCTTACGTCAATTGCGTATCCTATCTTTTCAATGGGATCTTTCTAACGCCGGTATTTAGAGTCTTGGCTGAAGTGAGCGTTAGAAATCTAACGACAAATCTCCAGCCGCAGAAAAAAGTCAGTAGTTAAGAGCTTTCTGGGCTAACGCCGGTTTATAAAGCTCTTAACTACTGTGCTCTAAAGTACACTAACACCCATAAACTACCTATGTACCCCTAAACCGAGGTCCCCCCACATCGCCGCCACTCGATTAAATTTTTTTAATCCCTAATCTGCCGACCGCCACCTACGTTATACTTATGTACCCCTAATCTGCTGCCCCTAACACCGCTGACCCCTATGTTATATTTATTAGCCCCTAACCTGCCCCCCACAACGTCGCCGCCAGCTACGTACAATAATTAACCCCTAATCTGCCGCTCCGTAAACCGCCGCTGCCTACATTATCCCTATGTACCCATAATCTGCTGCCCCTAACACCGCCGACCCCTATATTATATTTATTAACCCCTAATCTGCCCCCCTCAACGTCGCCTCCACCTGCCTACACTTATTAACCCCTAATCTGCCGAGCGGACCGCACCGCTACTATAATAAAGTTATTAACCCCTAATCCGCCTCACTCCCGCCTCAATAACCCTATAATAAATAGTATTAACCCCTAATCTGCCCTCCCTAACATCGCCGACACCTAACTTCAATTATTAACCCCTAATCTGCTGACCGAATCTCGCCGCTACTGTAATAAATGGATTAACCCCTAAAGCTAAGTCTAACCCTAACACCCCCCTAAATTAAATATAATTTAAATCTAACGAAATAAATTAACTCTTATTAAATAAATTATTCCTATTTAAAGCTAAATACTTACCTGTAAAATAAACCCTAATATAGCTACAATATAAATTATAATTATATTATAGCTATTTTAGGATTTATATTTATTTTACAGGTAACTATGTATTTATTTTAACCAGGTACAATAGCTATTAAATAGTTAATAACTATTTAATAGCTAAAATAGTTAAAATAATTACAAAATTACCTGTAAAATAAATCCTAACCTAAGTTACAATTAAACCTAACACTACACTATCAATAAATTAATTAAATAAAATACCTACAATTATCTACAATTAAACCTAACACTACACTATCAATAAATAAATTAAATAAAATACCTACAATTAAACCTAACACTACACTATCAATACATTAATTAAATACAATACCTACAAATAACTACAATTAAATAAACTAACTAAAGTACAAAAAGAACTAAGTTACAAAAAATAATAAAATATTTACAAACATTAGAAAAATATTACAACAATTTTAAACTAATTACACCTACTCTAAGCCCCCTAATAAAATTACAAAGCCCCCCAAAATAAAAAAATGCCCTACCCTATTATAAATTAAAAAAGTTCAAAGCTCTTTTACCTTACCAGCCCTTAACAGGGCCCTTTGCGGGGCATGCCCCAAGAAATTCAGCTCTTTTGCCTGTAAAAAAAACACATACAATACACCCCCCCCAACATTACAACCCACCACCCACATACCCCTAATCTAACCCAAACCACCCTTAAATAGACCTAACACTAAGCCCCTGAAGATCTTCCTACCTTATCTTCACCTCACTGGGTATCACCGATCGGTCCTGGCTCCAAAATCTTCATCCAACCCAAGCGGGGGCTGGCGATCCATAATCCTGCGGCTGAAGAGGTCCAGAAGAGGCTCCAAAGTCTTCATCCTATCCGGGAAGAAGAGGCGATCCAGACCGGCAACCATCTTGATCCAAGCGGCATCTTCTATCTTCATCCGATGAGGAACGGCTCCATCGTGAAGACCTCCAGCGCGGATCAATCTTCTTCCGACGACGTCCAACTGAAGAATGACAGTTCCTTTAAGGGACGTCATCCAAGATGGCGTCCCTCGAATTCCGATTGGCTGATAGGATTCTATCAGCCAATCGGAATTAAGGTAGGGACAGCCAATAAAATGCGAGCTCAATCTGATTGGATGATCGGATCAGCCAATCGGATTAAACTTGATTCTGATTGGCTGATTCCATCAGCCAATCAGAATTTTCCTACCTTAATTCCGATTGGCTGATAGAATCCTATCAGCCAATCGGAATTCGAGGGACGCCATCTTGGATGGCGTCCCTTAAAGGAACCGTCATTCTTCAGTTGGACGTCGTTGGAAGAAGATTAATCCGCGCTGGAGGTCTTCACGATGGAGCCGTTCCTCATCGGATGAAGATAGAAGATGCCGCTTGGATCAAGATGGTTGCCGGTCTGGATCGCCTCTTCTTCCCGGATAGGATGAAGACTTTGGAGCCTCTTCTGGACCTCTTCAGCCGCAGGATTATGGATCGCCAGCCCCCGCTTGGGTGGATGAAGATTTTGGAGCCAGGACCAATCGGTGATACCCGGTGAGGTGAAGATAAGGTAGGAAGATCTTCAGGGGCTTAGTGTTAGGTTTATTTAAGGGGGGTTTGGCTTAGATTAGGGGTATGTGGGTGGTGGGTTGTAATGTTGGGGGGGGGGTATTGCATGTGTTTTTTTTACAGGCAAAAGAGCTGAATTCTTTGGGGCATGCCCCGCAAAGGGCCCTTTTCAGGGCTGGTAAGGTAAAAGAGCTTTGAACTTTTTTAATTTAGAATAGGGTAGGGCATTTTTTTATTATTATTTTTTTGTTATTTTATTAGGGGCTTAGAGTAGGTGTAATTAGTTTAAAATTGTTGTAATATTTTTCTAATGTTTGTAAATATTTTATTATTTTTTGTAACTTAGTTCTTTTTTATTTTTTGTACTTTAGTTAGTTTATTTCATTGTAGTTATTTGTAGGTATTGTATTTAATTAATGTATTGATAGTGTAGTGTTAGGTTTAATTGTAGATAATTGTAGGTAGTTTATTTAATTTATTTATTGATAGTGTAGTGTTAGGTTTAATTGTAACTTAGGTTAGGATTTATTTTACAGGTAATTTTGTAATTATTTTAACTATTTTAGCTATTAAATAGTTCTTAACTATTTAATAGCTATTGTACCTGGTTAAAATAAATACAAAGTTACCTGTAAAATAAATATAAATCCTAAAATAGCTATAATATAATTATAATTTATATTGTAGCTATATTAGGGTTTATTTTACAGGTAAGTATTTAGCTTTAAATAGGAATAATTTATTTAATAAGAGTTAATTTATTTCGTTAGATTTAAATTATATTTAATTTAGGGGGGTGTTAGGGTTAAAGTTATACTTAGCTTTAGGGGTTAATACATTTATTAGAGTAGCGGTGAGCTCCTGTCGGCAGATTAGGGGTTAATACTTGAAGTTAGGTGTCGGCAATGTTAGGGAGGGCAGATTAGGGGTTAATACTATTTATCATAGGGTTATTGAGGCAGGAGTGAGGCGGATTAGGGGTTAATACATTTATTATAGTAGCGCTCAGGTCCGGTCGGCAGATTAGGGGTTAATAAGTGTAGTTAGGTGGAGGCGACGTTGGGGGCGGCAGATTAGGGGTTAATAAATATAATATAGGGGTCGGCGATGTTAGGGCAGCAGATTAGGGGTACATAGGGATAATGTAGGTGGCGGCGGTTTACGGAGCGGCAGATTAGGGGTTAAAAATAATATGCAGGGGTCAGCGATAGCGGGGGCGGCAGATTAGGGATTAATAAGTGTAAGGTTAGGGGTGTTTAGACTCGGGGTACATGTTAGAGTGTTAGGTGCAGACGTGTAGGAAGTGTTTCCACATAGAAAACAATGGGGCTGCGTTAGGAGCTGAACGCGGCTTTTTTGCAGGTGTTAGGTTTTTTTTCAGCTCAAACAGCCCCATTGTTTTCTATGGGGGAATCGTGCACGAGCACGTTTTTGAAGCTGGCCGCGTCCGTAAGCACCGCTGGTATCGAGAGTTGAAGTTGCGGTAAATATGCTATACGCTCCTTTTTTGGAGCCTAACGCAGCCATTCTGTGAACTCTAAATACCAGCGATATTTAAAAGGTGCGGCCAGAAAAAAGCACGCGTAGCTAACGCACCCCTTTGGCCGCAGAACTCTAAATCTAGGCGATACTGTTTAATATCCCTTTAAGAATAAATAGAACATATTCTATGTGAAGAACATTGGGATGTGAAATATTCATATTTCATGTCGTGTTAGCGCACTTGGTTAAGCATGAATAGGTTTGTGCGCAAGTATGGGTGTTAGGGTTTTTTCCCCTTTTCACACTCCATTGAAGTCTATGGGGGGATACGTTAATGCGGTCACGATATTCTTATTTCCCCTATTTGCGCAAGTTTTACTTTCACCTCATAATACAAGCGCAAACCGACGTACGTAAAAAGCCTTTGTCTAGCAAAGTTAACGCATGAGTGGGAGCTCTAATCTCTGCAATCTGTGGTTAACTGTTTCGCAAAACATAAAAGTGTCTCAAAACACATCAAAAAATACATTACAAAGTACAGTTACACTCATAATAATACTATCTTATAAAAATGATTTTAAAAAATGAGGTCTCAGGTTAGTAAAAAAAAAGCAGGCTTTAACATAGCGATACATACATGTTCATCATTAACTATGTATATGTATGTATGTATATATATATATATATATATATATATATATATATATACAGTATCTCACAAAAGTGAGTGCACCCCTCACATTTTTGTAAATATTTTATTATATCTTTTCATGTGACAACACTGGAGAAATGACACTTTGCTACAATGTAAAGTAGTGCGTGTACAGCCTGTATAACAGTGTAAATTTGCTGTCCCCTCAAAATAACTCAACACACAGCCATTAAGGTCTAAACCGTTGGCAACAAAAGTGAGTACACCCCTAAGTGAAAATGTCCAAATTGAGCCCAATTAGCCATTTTCCCTCTCCGGGGGGAGTGTTAGTTAGTGTTACAAGGTCTCAGGTGTGAATGGGGAGCAGGTGTGTTAAATTTGGTGTTATCGCTCTCACACTCTCTGATACTGGTCACTAGAAGTTTAACATGGCACCTTGTGGCAAAGAACTCTCTGAGGATCTGAAAAAAAGAACTGTTGCTCTACATAAAGATGGCCAGGCTATAAGAAGATTGCCAAGACCCTGAAACTGAGCCTCTTCTATATATATATATATATATATATATATATATATATATATATATATATATACAGTTACCAATCAGCTGCTAGACCTATGTTCTTTGCTGCACCTGAGCTTTCCTAGATAAACCTTTCAGCAAAGGATAACAAGAGAAGGAAGCAAATTAAATAAAAGAAGTAAATTTTAAAGTTGTTAAAAAATGTATGCTTTATCTGAATCATAAATGTCTAATTATGACTTTATGGTCCCTTTAAGTACATGAAAACCATGTAAAAGCATATTTATGTAATATTCATATTTTCATGTTGGTTTTGCACATATGAGAATATGTGATTATGCTTGCGTATATGAGAATATGCGATCATGCTTGCGTATATGAGAATATGCGATCGGGCTTGCGTATATGAGAATATTGGGTTAGCGCAAATGAGAATATGAGATTGTGTTTGTTTAAGAGTTTGGTGATACGTGTTTTTTCCACTTTTTTTCTACATTGACTTTTATGGGGAAAAAAAACGTGAACGAGCACGTGATATTCCAACTTCAGATTTTTGTGCTTGTCTGGTTAATGGTAGAGCAAAAACAGTTTACTTTCAACTCATAATACAAGCACAACCTAACAAGTGCAAAAATCTTACTTCTAGCGCAATTAACGTTTAAGCGGGAGCATAATTTAGCAGCCCTTTTAATCTGGCCCTAAGTTTCTTATGTGACAAAAAGGGAAAATGTATGCACATTAATAGATTTTGACTTGTCATATGTTGCACATTTAAAACATGTAAATGTAAAAACGATGTATTACAAGTGCATATTACCGCTCTACCCTACCCATAGAAAATATGGGGAGCGTAAATTACCACGAGTTTGCGCAAGCTAATTTGCGGTAATTTTAACAGCGCGCCACTTGTATGGATATATGGATTTCAGTGTAAAGAACATGTGTTTACGCTCCTCCTACTAACGATAGCGCTCCACTCATAATCTAGCCCTAAATGTTTCTACAGTTCTATGACAAACATAGATTCCCCAACTAAATACAAATAGTATCACAGTTACTATATTTATTCACTGTACTATATTCTCATTATTCCTATTGTACAATATGGTGCGTCTTTTGTGTGTATGAAAATGTTTTGAAATTGGTATTAGAAGTTCCTACAAGTTTTAATCCAGATAAAAATGAAAAGTTCCCAAAGGCATTTTTAAAATATAACTTTATTATCTGGAACCAATACAAATCACACCTAAAAACCTCACTCAAAGCTCTCTTGTTGGTTGCAAAATTAGGAACTTGGCAAGATAACAGATCAAGCACTATGCAAAATTAGCCTAGTTTGTTTTTATAACACCTAAAGATGGAATTATTTATATTAGACCGAGCCTAAGGTATTTCTGTACTAATACAAGTCTCTTAGTTTAAGACAATGTTTTGCTATGCCTGTTCGCAATAAACTTGTTGCTAAATAATAAAACCACTTTCCCTTTTTTTAATTATAAAATAAACAAATAGGATACTTAGAAGAGCATTAAAATAATTTGATTTATGAAGCTGTAGATGCAGCTTTCGAGCTCTTGATGTAAAGGTTCTCTCGTGCTTCCTTACGTCTCCACCACTAAAAAGTATATAAAAAAACAGCTCTGCCACCAATTTGTCAGTTATTTTATTAAGGTACAAATATACAGCAACATATCAGTCTCTGCTGCACTTAGTGCAGAAATTCTGTGAGCTTGCATGACTATACACAAGTGCTGAACTTTTATTTTTGTTTTAACCTCAAATGTGGCTTATTAAAATCACCCTAGACCATTGTTTCTCAACCGTGGTCGTCAATTACCCCCAACAGGCCAGGTTTTCATTATAGCTGAACCAGTGCACAGGTGAAATAATCAGCTTATGGGTGAGAGCAGGTTAGTAACTATGGTGTTACTGATCAGCTGATTACTTTACCTGTGCACTGGTTCAGCTATATTGAAAACCTGGCCATAGTTATTGACAACTCCTTGGTCTTAACTTCCGTCAGCTGATGCTGGACCTCAAGCAGTGATCGAGGGGCAGACAGATTCCCTGCTTGGGATGGCTCTTAAAAATCAACTGTGTCTAAGATGTTTGAAATCTCTGTGAGTAAATATGAATAAACTCTTAATCGTACAGAATACTATCAAAACAACATTAGGGCAATTGTTAATTTAAAGCCCATAAATAAATATTTTGTATAAAAAAATATATACTGGGGGCGGAGCCAGCAGCCGATGGAGTCAGTCGCACATTCCCTGAGCTCCTAGGCCATAACTATACAAAATACCTATATTTCTGGATAAAATGATCTAGACTCAGTAACCTTTTACCAACTGGTTTATAATGAACCAAGGCTCTGCCTGAGTTGGGTTGCATGACTAGCTCGGGGTCTTTTGAAGGTTTTTGGAGAAAGCTGCTGTGCCACGTGTAGGGATACGCTCAGATCTGCCTCCATTACTTTTAGCTTAAGTTGTTATAGCGTGAAACCTGCAGTTGTTTTTACTATGGAGGTGACTCAAGAGCTGCTACACACCTTACTTCAGGACCTAGCCCGACAGTTTGACAATTGCTTCTTGGACTTAGATACGTTGAAGGCGGCAGTAAAGGGAGCGGCTGACAGTGCATACAATAATGAGTGCTCTGCAGCTACGGTGAACAAATCTCTAATGGAGGTCCTCTTACCAAAACCTCGCCAGCTTTCTCCACTACACAGATCCGAGGCGGAGCTGGGTGACCCTTCACAAGACCGCTGCGATCAGCTGAGTGATCTTCCTAAACCACCAGTGGTAAATGCCGCAGCGGCCCCGGTGCAGTGTTCACAGGCTGCGGAGCAAGAGTATGCATCGGACCTCACACTGCTTTCTGTGACAAACGAGACACAGCACTTCATTTCTGTTCCGGTAAACAAAGAGGGGTCGGTTTCCATTATTATTCTACTTACCGCGGCAATGGCAAACTCAGAGGATTTGGCGGTCTGCTCTTATTCTAACTTAGATGGATTGGGGTCACGGTCACTCTGTGACCAGGTACTACAGCTATATAGAAAGATTTACATACCGCATGGCCCAACACTACAGCCGGTCTACATTCTTCCACTAAGTCTAAGCACTAAGGTTGGAGTGGGGTAATATGGATGTTACGTTAATGAAGCCATGGTCTCCTGCTTGCATATAAGGCTTCCTTACAAGTACACCCTCTGGACATCTACATGTGATTTCAATAACGGACTACGTTTAGTTATAATGTTAGCTTTTAAGGTCCTATGACCTCATCATATGCAGTCGTGACCTTTTAGCTACGCTTTATAAACTGGAGTTTTTGTCAAATGTTTATACCCTTCTTTAATAGTTGAAATGTATCCAATGTGCACCCTTATACAAGGTCCGGTTATTACTTATATATGCTTGTTTAGCTAAGAGGTTATTAGGTTCACTCCTGTTTACTAAGCTACCTAATGCACAGGGATTATTTACGTGTTTGTTTTATGTTTGATTTGGCACCCCCTAACCTATTCATCATTTAAGCTCTATACTTAAAATGCATCAATTATACTGTCAATTGGTTTATATGTAGGTTGAGAGCCAATGGATTTAAATAATCAGGAGGCACTTAGATAACTACTTTAGCATAGCCACTTAAATATTTTTTTAGGTAGAGCCTCACTGAAACCACATATATACGGTACAGAGCTTACGCCTCTCATAAGACTATACAGGCTCTCACTCTAGTAGCAGCGATCAGAGGTCTTCACCCATACAGGCTATAAGTCCAGGCTAAAGTATTGCTGACGCAGTCTGATCCCAATTTTTCTTTTTTATGACAAGTAACTCACTTTTTACTTTTGTCTTTTTTTTATTGTTGTAATCTTAGGAGTGACCATTCCTTATAGAACAGGTTCTAATATTTTCAAATATTACATTAGCTCATAGGTTAGGGGAGGCAAGTGTATATATATTATATAGGCAGAGGTAAAGGACAGGAACAGTTCTTGTGTAAGTCATCCGTCTGCTATATATGTTCCACATGTTAGCTACAATTACAGAATAGATGCTCTGTATATATGTACGAACATATATGTTTACTAATTACTATGCACTCTCACTTATCTTTAAAATACCCTACCTGAGTCCGCCTACATATGTCTATACTAAAGGTCATAGGTCCTAATAGACCTTCTGAAATGTATAAAATACTTATATTTAATGTCACTCTAGAGAAATATTGGTAATAGTCCTATATGATTAATATTTGTACCACCTCCCGCCCCCCCCCCCCCCCATCAGGTTAATAAGAATGCCTGAGGGGTAATAGTATTGTAAATATTCACGCACCCTGGTGAATCCTTCAGCGGTATTAACCCGCTCAGATATTGCCTTGTCATAAGTTGCTCTTAGTCCTATGTCTACCAAGAAAATGAGGTATTTTGCCCCCCGTTCACGTGTATCTAATAGGAGCAACTTGTTATGATTCCCTATAATCTGTCAATTTTCAAATAATAAATACACTTATTATATAATTAATATACCACTCTATAGGAAGTATAATTTTCTTGGGATGTTTAAATTCTATCATTTCATTATGTATCTACATAGGAAACAAAAGGAAAAAAGAGGTAATGCTTGATCTTATGTATTCGATTTCTTATATGCATACAATGTTTTCTATATTTTTTTTTATGTTCGATTGATGAGATACATATATAATACTTGAATTAAGATCTCTTTATCTTCTTATATGTAAAGGTTTCAGTATCCAATGGATAAACAATGTTGTGTATGTAAAAAACACCAAAGTAATGCAAAATGTACATTGTGTTCATGTTCCTTCTTTTTCTTGTATTGCCTCAATAAAAATCTTTGATTAAAAAAAATATATATACTAATTCTCAGTTAATGATGCTGAATATAATTTTACATGGGCACAAAACATTCTCAAGTAATTATTATAATATACATATTCTTTATAAATATAAAACTTTTTAATAAACTAAAATAAAGAACAGGAGATATATCAGACATTGAAGAAACTATAAATACTAATAGACAGTAGTGTTAAAGGGACATTTGCAATATCCTATTTCGTCACAGCATTTTTAAAGAAATTCTCTCTTTCACAATGTGACTCCTTTAAAAGTAGTTATTTAACACATAATTATTATTATTATTATGTATTTGTAGAGTGCCAAAAGATTCTGCAGCGCTAGCATGCAAAGTCCTTACTGGCTCACCAGTAGCTGTATCATCATCTGGAGTAACTCAGGAATACAAACTTTTTAGGGTTTAAACAAATAGTAAAATACATTCATTTGTTTAAAAATATAATATTCTATTGCTATTTTTAAACTAGAATGTCCTTAAATGTGAGTTATATTATAAAAGCATCCTCATAATATAGGTTTCCAAAATGCATATTCTCTTCATCATGTTGTTTTTATTGTGACACAAAAATAAATGTTTTTTCTATACGAGATCCATTGGCAGGCGTCAGGGTTTGTATCCTTTCTGCTGAGCGTCATTCATCTCTTGGGTTTTATTTCAGTAGTGTGGGCTGATCCAAGTGACACAGTCACGAGTCAGAAGCTTCTGACATTTTCAGTATACACTAGTGTAAATACAATGAATCGTGTGGTGTTGAGAGATTAAACCTGTTCTTACAAATTCAGATTTTCAATTACAGTATAATATTAGTAGCATTATTTACTGAAGTTAGGGAAACAATCACACAACCTTGCTGTTGTATTCTTGTTATTTGGTAACATAATTTCTAGCACCTCAAATTATACATGCTATTCTTCTAAAGCAATGTAAATGGTTGAACAATGATATTTAAATGTATTGGATGGTTAGTGATGAAATAAACTTGAAAGAATAGACCAAAAAAAAATGAGAGAGAGAAAGATGCCTTAAAGGGACAGAAAAGTCATAATTAGACATGTATTTTGAATTAAACAAGTTAATTTGCGCTCGTATTACAAGCTGAATGTAAATACGAATGTGTGAGCGCAATCGTGATTTACGCTAGAATGATAGCAACGACCTCAGCGCTCTGGTTAACTGTTTAACGAAACTAGAAAGTGTCACAAAAAACATCAAAAATACATTACAAAAATACAGTTACACTCATAATAACACCATCTAATAAAAATGATTGAAAAATAATAATGCACAAAATGTTATTTCTCAGTTTTTAGAAGAAAAAAAATGGTAGGCAAAGGGCTTTAACAGACATACATACATATACATGTGTACAGATGGATATGGATATATATATATATATAATATATATATATATATATATATATATATATGTTTATATGTGTGTACATATGTATTTATATATACACATATAAACACATAAATATATAGACATACATGTATATAGAAGTGCATTGATGAAAACATGAATAAGCATATTTATGCAATATTCATATTTAATAAAGGTTTTAAATATGTATTTACTGTAAATATTTAACATTCCAATGATCTGCACATGGCAGAATATGTTCTAAAGATTTAAATAGATATTCATATATATATATATATATATATATATATCTGTACCTACAGGTACATTGTATATATAATCATGTGTATACAGTGTATATAGGTATAAATATATATTGTACCAAAATACCAGATATATGTAGAAAAATGTATTTATGAATAAATAGAACATATTCTTCTATGTGAAGAACATTGGAATGTGAACTACTCATATTTTTATGTCGGGTAAGCACACTTGAGAATATGCGATCTGTTTTGTGCACGAGTAGGATTTCCTACTTTTTTTGTTACATTGACTTCAATGCGGGAATAGGTTATGAAGCGCACAATATTAGAAGTTCAGCTTTTTGCGTGCATCGGCAAGAACGATAACTTTTTATTTTCAACTTTTAATACAAGTGTTACCTGGCGCTTGCAAAAAACATATTTCTAACGCAATTAGCATGTGAGTGAAAGTGCTAAATAGTGCTCCACTCGTAATCTGTCCCATACTGTCTAAAAAAAAATCCCAAAGAATGTGTGTGATTTCTCTCCATAGAGTCAAGTTTTTGATCATTAGTCCAAAAGACTCCTTTTAAAGTATCACATTTTGCGGTCGAGTTTTGCTATTTCAAAGCTGACTAGGTTGTCTGTTTTTTTTTATTTTATTTCTCTTTAATTGTTTTCAACTTTTCTGCATATATTAGTGTAAACTGTTTCATAGAGGGAGTTTTTTTTTCACTTTAATTATTTTTTTCTATATTGATTAAGTGTTTTTGTGGAGGGTTACGATATAAATGCGGTTCCAATTAATATAATGGAGATTAACTCCCAACTCGAATACAAGCGTCTTTGCATTTAACAATTTTCATGTTGCGATTTAATGAGAATATTTTTTTGCAAGATATTAGTTTTACAGACCTGTTTTTTTAATCTAAACCATTATCTTTAAATATTGCTCCTTCATAATGGAGACCTAATAGTTTGAACTGGAATCTCCCTTTAAAACCAATTGTATCTAATATACAATACCATTAAGAATCTGAAATGTCTGTGAGTATGAATAAACTCTTAGTCATACAGAATACAAGCAAAACAGTTAAAACCCATAAATAAAGATTTTGTACTAAAAATGACTCAGATTTATATTGTCCTAGATTACCAGATGAGCACAACAGATGCAGGGTGCATTACGTTGCACTGGGCCTCATGCAAAAAAATAATTCACAATCTGGAATTAGAAAGCAAAGATTTTTAGCACCCCCTACATTTTTAAAGGGACAGTATACACCAATTTTCATATAACTGCATGTAATAGACAATACTATAAAGAATAGTATTTACAGATACTGATATAAAAATCCAGTATAAAACCTTTTAAACGTACTTAGAAACACCCAGTGCTAAGGTAAGATAATGCAAATTGACAAAAAAGAAAATATCTCATTTACAATAACTAATTTGTACTGGAAAATATTAATATAGAAACCAAAATGTGTTGTTTTGTTTAAGCCAACTGCGTAATTATCTAGTGTTTTATTTTAGATCAAACACCACCTAGTATAATCCAGTGCTAAGTAAGATCATGCAAATTGACAAAAAAGAAATGATCTCATTTAAAATAACTAATTTGTACCAGAAAATATTAATATAGAAACTAAAATTTGTTTTCTTCGAAATCCAAAAAGAATACACATTTGGAGGATTTTATTGCCTATTTGTGTGATGTTTCACCCCTAGTGAAATCCAGTGTGATGTGAAGTGTTTTTTGTAGTTGTGTGTAGACATTTGAAGCCTCTCTGTTAATGAGGTAGTCTGGGACACCCACAGAAAGGGGCTGCCTAAACAAAAATAGCAGACACTCCCCACCTCTCCCCCTCCCTGCATATGAAAAGACAGATCGCATAAACAGGAGCCTGCAGGAGTATGTTTACTTGTGTATACAAAAAGCACTGCAGGGTTTCGTTAGGAGTCTGAAAATCAGCACAATGTTCTGAAAAAATAAGCAGAACTATACATTGTTACAAAAATACTCCCAGATGGGCTATATAAATGGATCATCTACAAAACATTTATGCATAGAAAAATCTAGTGTACAATGTCCCTTAAATGGCTATCACAAAGGGTATTATTTGCACGTTCATTGAACTCATATCACAAGTGATCAGTTAAGTGTTCTTGAGCTCAAACCAAAATACCACTTTATTTAAGGTCTCAATAAGCAATATATTTAAAATGATTATCGCTTGCTAGTTTGCATAACAAAAAACATGAAAATGTTACGGAAATAGAGGATTTAATTTACTTTTAGACTTAATACTTAAGAAACTATTATATTTAATAAAAAAAAGGCTTTGTCAAAGAAATTAAAGAGACACAGTAATGGATGGCTAACCTTGGCACCGCTGATGTTTTGGAACTAAATTTCCTCTGATGCACAAATAGTATGCAGAGTGCCTAAGCATCAGGGGAAATGTAGTTCCAAATATCTGGGGTGCCACGGTTAGCCATCACTGGTATAGGACAAGGGACGGGACTGTTAAGGGGTCAAAGGTTATAAATATATACTGTAAATATATATTTGTGTGTGTTTTGCACTCTATCAGCTTAACTCTCAAGTGCTATCTAACATAAATGTTACTGCACATCCCCATAGAAGTCTGTTAAGTGAGGGATTAACACAACCTCATTATCAGACATGTGGATGTTTGTGCACACTAAACTATTGTTCAAGTGATAAAAATAACTTTGCACTTGTAATATGAACTCCAAAATGGAAGCAGAATAGATTAAGCTTGATCAATGTTAACGCATTATAGCGCTAACATTTTTACACTCCACTTGCACTCTAGCCCATTGTGTTGAAAGGGATACTAAACCCACATGTTTTCTTTCATGATTCAGATAGAGCATGCAATTTTAAGCAACTTTCTAATTTACTCCTATTAATGTTTTCGTTCTCTTGTTATCTTTATTTGAAAATCCCGGAATGTAAGCATAGGAGCCAGCCCATTTTTGGTTCCGCACCTGGATTGCACTTGCTGTCTAAATGTACCCACCAACAAGCAAGCGCTATCCAGAGTGCTAAACCAAAATGAGCCGGCTTCTTAGCTTAGATTCCTGCTTTTTCAAATAAAGACAGCAAGAGAATGAAGAAAAGTTTATAATAGGAGTAAATTAGAAAGTTACTTAAAATTGCATGCTCTATCTGAATCATGAAAGAAACAATTTGGGGTTTGTGTCCCTTTTAAATGCTGATCTTTCATATAGATTGAATGAAATGTCTGAGAACATTATACTTTTATGCTCCTTATGATCTTTGTTTAGTCCCTTTATTCTCTCAATACTTTTTAAGTCCTAAAAGGGTTAATATCTTTGTTAGTCTAGGAAACAATGTTTTAGATACACAAATAATCAGAGTACGTAATGCATGTTATAATGTATGTAAATTAATATAGGACACATAATGAATTGCTATACCAGCCATTAGTCAGCTATTACATGTGTAGAAAAATGCCTTCACACACTGACAGCAGCATAATGTCAAATAAATTGCAAATTGCTCCTTATAGTACTAGCTACAGTCACATGTTATCAAGTAATTGGAGTGAAACATTAGAGTATTTGCATGTACTATAATATCTATAATTATTAGTATCTTTAATTATTATGTTTGACACAGGGTGAATCGCAGATAAACCATAAAAATCTTAATGCATGTAGACATTCATACAGTTAGTTTTATTTTTAACCTTTGAAACATTAAATGCTTTCTTAAAAATGCCCGTAGGATTATGTTAGTGGTCTCTTAAGTGCAGTCACCTGACTGCTTTCTAATTAACAAGAAAACTTGAATTATGTGCTTGTAGGCAGCTTTTTTATATCCAATGTACATAGGATTTATTTCTCACAGACATCTTTCTAATTTTCCATTAGTGAAAAATTCACATGTTATATTTTGTAGAAAATTCCTAAAATACAATGAGTCTCTTTATGAAGTGGTCACTCACAGGAAAATTGAGAATGATCCATAAATAGACCGGCTTATTGAATTTTCTCTACCATGGAAAATAAGTCTGCTTTGCAATGGAAAATTGCAAAATTTACTGTCTGCTCAAAAAAAAAAAAAAAAAAGAGAGAATTGTATCCATTGACTATAAGAGTACAGAGTTCATATTCTCTTCAAAACAAGCTTTCCTTTCTGAAATGTGTTACTACTGAACTCACTTACAGTGGTAAATTCCACTAACAGCTCCAATAAAAACAAGCCAAGCCGTGGGATTTTAACAGTATTTATTGGGGGGGGGGGGGCGGTGAAGTAAAATCAAAATACACTTCAATCTCAATTTAAATGTATGTATATATACAAGAAACAACAATGTATCATCAGCAACAATCCTAAATACATCCTTTACGGATAAAAATTAAATTCTAGATATTCTAGTGTACTAATGAGTACTTTCCAGTCAATTAGAATTTCTTTGTGTAGAGTGTCACATAGGTGTATTTGAATTCCAGTCAATTCAAAAATGCTTGAAAACCTTGTGATAACCTATTCATTTATTTTTTTTTCAAATGGATTTGGTCTATAAAAGCACCCCTCATACTTTGCTTGAAGACAATCAAGCAATCAAAAATAAATAAAAAATAATAACTTACTTATCGTGGACATTTTCCAAGGTTTTTTTTTTTTGTTTGTTTGTTTACTTTTACAAGATGGACCTTTTGAAACCATATATCTTTTTTTCAGAATAAATTTCTTGTCTGTTTGTAAGGATTTTCTTCAATGTTAAAGGGACAATCTACGTAAACCTATAACTTACCTTATCAAAAAGAATCCCTCGTAATTATCCCCTACATCACTTCTGATTTAGAACTCTTGACTGCAATACCATTTTTTTATTATTTTGCCTCCTATGAATGACGTAATTATTCCTGTGGTTTCAAGCAGTTGTATTCTCCATTAATTGCAAATAATTATTTTGGCCTCGCTCACTGTGCTATGTGTATGCTCTTCTTTTGTCCTTACAGCGTCACACACAGCGTCACTCCAAGTGGAAAATCCAGAAAGTTAGGCCAATTTACATTAGTTCAGCTGGACGGTATATTGAGGAGTCCACTGGTCCCAAAGTGAATTGAACATGGCAGAGCACTGTACACTGAGAATAGTGCTCAGTGTACAGTACTCTGCCATGTTCAATTCATTTTGGGACCAGTGGGCTCCTCAATATACTGTTTGAAATGTTGTCTGGAGTTCTAAATGAGAAGTAATGCAGCGGATAATCATGAGGGATTTATAGGTGTAGACTGTCCCTTTAAGGGTACATAAAGCCTAAATTAAACTTGCAAGTTAGTTTTAAGATACTTTTTAATATACTTATATTTGCTTGGCTTTCTTGCTATCCTTTGTTGAAAAGCATACCTGGGTAAGCTAAGGTGTAGCAATGCACTGCTGGTTGCTAGCTGGTGATCATTGACTATGCCCATATGTCTATTGGCTTAACAGAAATGTTCCACTAGCTGCATGCTCTGGAGATGACTTTAAAGGGACAGTATACACCAAATTTGCATATAACTGCATGTAATAGACACTACTATAAAGAAGAATATGCAGAGATCCTGATATAAAAATCCAGTATAAAACTTTTTTAAAAACTTACATAGAAGCTCCCAGTTTAGCACTGTTAATGAGGTAGTCTGGGACACCCACTGAAAGGGGCTGGGTAAAAAAAATTGCAGACACTCCCCTCCTCCCCTCTTCTCTGCATATGAAAATACATATAACATAAACAGGACCCTGCAGGAGTATGTAAACGCATGTATACATCTGGTACTGTGGAGCTTGGTTAGGAGTCTGAAAATCAGCACAATGTTCTTAAAAAATACCCAAAAACTATACATTTTTATAAAAACACTACCAGATGGGCTATATATATAAATTGATCATCTACTAAACATTTATGCAAATAAAAATCTAGTGTAAAATGTCCCTTTAAAAACAACTCCAGTTTAATATAAATTCCTGTAATAAATATTATATCATGTGTACCTGTAACCCCTTCAATTTCACTGTGTTGTTGTTGCTCTTCTACTGACACGGGAGTGTGTGCATATGCACATTTGGTATAGGCGACATAACACGTGGTGTATCGCCCCTCTGGAGCAGTGCACAGCACATAAGGTGCACTGGTCCAGAAGTAAGGTAGAAAACTAGCATGGAGCATGCAAGGATTATCCCCATGACAACAAGCTGTCACCTTGACAACGAGCAGTGTACCATCAGTGAAAAGAAATGTTTTATATAAATATGACAAACAATATAATTTATAGGTATGTGCATTCGGATCATTAGTGAGGTTTCGAATGCGGAAGTAAGCAGCCACTCATTTCCTTCGGATATTTTCGGAGCTGCATTGATTCCTGTAAAAGATCCTCACTCTAAGATCTGGATTTGCGCAGGTCTTAGAGTGGGGATCTTTTACAGGAATCCATCCGGCTACGAAAATACCCGAAGGGAACAAGCGGCTACTTGCTTCCGCATTTGAATCCTCACAAAGGATCAGAATGCACATACCTAACAATTTAGAGTTTATCAAGAAAGTGGTTTATAAAAATGTATAAATATGTTTTTAAACTAGTATACCACTTTTATAACTTTTTAAATTTATTTATACTTTTACTAGTAATTTTACGCTGTCATTTTAAAAACTTTATAACACGTTCAACAGACTGAGAATATTATTTTGATATGTGTTGTTATGTTAACTATGCGCATAAATATAATTTTACTTATTCACATAAGTGTAATTTTAATTGGCTTGACCATCTTCCATTCAATTCCAATGACAACCTGTGGGGAAATTATTAGTTATGCACAAATGCTTGTGACATGCACACCAGTTTGCATAACAAACACTGTTATGTTCATATACTTTTTACCTCTAATATTGCCTGTTTCTAAGCCCCTGCAGACTGCCCCTTATCGCAGTGCTTTTTTTTAGCTTTTTAAAATCTAGCATTTTAGCCAATTAGTGCTGGCTCTTAGAAACAGGCAAACTTAGAGGTTATAAAGTATATTAATATAACAATGTTGGTTATGCAACGCTGGGAAATGAGTAGTAAAGGCGTTATCTAACTTTTTAAATAAAAAAAAATCAAGTAGATTGTCCCTTTAATCTTTCAATACTGAGTTTAATTTTGGAACGTTTGAACTCTTTAATACATTAAATCCAAAATTCAAACACATAATAATGCATTGAATATATTTGTTTTGCCGTACACTTGTATTAACAAAATTATTATTTATATTTCAGTAATAGCTTGCACTGTGCATGGACATTACAGGTGAAACTCGAAAAATTAGAATATCGTGCAAAAGTTCCTTTATTTCACTAATGCTACTTAAAAGGTGAAACTAATATATGAGATAGACTCATTACATGCAAAGCAAGATAGTTCAAGCTGTGATTTGTCATAATTGTAATGATTATGGCTTACAGCTCATGAAAACCCCAAATCCACAATCTCAGAAAATTAGAATATTGTGAAAAAGTGCAATATTCTAGGCTCAAAGTGTCCCACTCTAAACAGCTAATTAAGCCATATCACCTGCAAAGGGTTCCTGAGCCTTTAAATGGTCTCTCAATCTGGTTCAGTAGGAATCACAATCATGGGAAAGACTGCTGACCTGAGAGCTGTGGAGAAAACCATCACTGACACCCTCCATAAGGAGGGAAAGCCTCAAAAGGTAATTGCAAAATAAATTGGATGTTCCCAAAGTGCTGTATCAAACGACATTAATAGAAAGTTATGTGGAAGGGAAAAGTGTGGAAGAAAAAGGTGCACAAGCAGCAGGGATGACCGCAGCCTGGAGACGATTGTCAGGAAAAGGCCATTCGAAAGTGTTGGGGACTTTCACAAGGAGTGGACTGAGGCTGGAGTCAGTGCATCAAGAGCCACCACACACAGACGGATCCTGGACATGGGCTTCAAATGTCGCATTCCTCTTGTCAAGCCACTCCTGAACAAACAACGTCAGAAGCGTCTTACCTGGACTAAAGAAAAACAGACCTGGTCTGTTACTCAGTGGTCCAAAGTCCTCTTTTCTGATGAGAGCAAATTTTGCATCTCATTTGGAAACCAAGGTCCCATAGTATGGAGGAAGAATGGAGAGGCACACACTGCAAAATGCTTGAAGTCCAGTGTGAAGTTTCCACAGTCTGTGTTGATTTGGGGAGTTATGTCATCTTCTGGTGTTGGTCCACTGTGCTTCATTAAGTCCAGGGTCAACACAGCCGTCTACCAGGAGATTTTGGAGCACTTCATGCTTCCTTCTGCAGATGAGCTCTATGGGGATGCTGACTTCATTTTCCAGCAGGACATGGCACCTACCCACACTGCCAAAAGCACCGAAACCTGGTTCAATGACCGGGAGATTACTGTGCTTGATTGGCCAGCAAACTTGCCTGCCCTGAACCCCATAGAGAATCTATGGGTCATTGCCAAGAGAAAGATTAGAGACATGAGACCGAACAATGCAGAAGAGCTGAAGGCCGCTATTGAAGCATCCTGGTCTTCCATAACACCTCAGCAGTGCCACAGGCTGATAGCTTCCATGCTACGCCGCATTGAGGCAGTAATTGCTGCAAAAGGGGCCCAAACCAAGTACTGAGTACATACAGTATGCATGCTTATACTTTCCAGAGGTCCGATATTGTTCTATGTACAATCCTTGTTTTATTGATTGCAAGTAATATTCTAATTTTCAGAGATTGTGGATTTGGGGTTTTCATGAGCTGTAAGCCATAATCATCACAATTATGACAAATCACAGCTTGAACTATCTTGCTTTGCATGTAATGAGTCTATCTCATATATTAGTTTCACCTTTTAAGTGAAATAGTGAAATAAATGAACTTTTGCACGATATTCTAATTTTTCGAGTTTCACCTGTAAGTACATATGCCTCAGACACTTGCAGAGAATAGGCTCAGATTCAATAAAGAAAATTCCCAGGGGGGGGGGGACTAAGGAGCGCTGAACATCAGAAATAAACAATTGAATATATAAAAAATTAAGCATACATTTAGTGTATTCAGATACAATAAACAAATGAATATGTGCCAGTGTCCACCCGATTAAAGGGTATAAAATACACTAAAACTTAAAGGGACAGTCTACACCTTAGTCATCTTAAAGTCTTACCTTAGATTAAGCTGCAAATAACCTCCTGCATCCTTTCTATATCATGCAGCAGGAACAGTAACAAAGTTATTTTAAAATGAATAGTGTTTCTAGCCAGTATGAAATGGCTGCCAAGCTCAGCCCACTGATCATCATGATCTGGTCTGTATATGGCATCCAATCACAAAAGGCTCACTAGTTGAATTTAACAGACTGCCAATGCTATTTAGCAGTGCCTAGATGCAGCCCAGATCATGATGTAGCCAAAAAGAGCTTTTTAAATTTTGTGATGTCTGTGCTGGATGGGCTGCTCCTCTTGATCCGGAGTATGGAACGTGCTGTTAGGAAATAAAGACAAAAAGAGGGCGCCTCATAGTGTGAATCTGTAATGTAAGCTGATATCTGCTCTTATGATATAGCGCTTACCAGATAGAGTGGCACTGTGCTGTGACCAGTGCAGCTGAACAGACTAGCACTTAACAGTGGCTAGTACACTGGACCCCGGTATCCTTGTAGTGATCTCCGTAGCCTCTAGTGAATTGCGGCAGGTATTCAGTCTCTGGATAATCCAACGATACTGCTTGTTGGGGGAAAACAAAGTGACAAACTTCCAATCTTGTAAAAAAGTAATTCAATGCTTTATTGATTTTAAAAGCATATGTAACGCTTGATAAGGTAGCGCGGTTTCTCAACCAATCTACTGGTCGTTTCCTCAGACCAAAATCAAAGCGAATACTGGACAATACATTTAGTAACATTATATACATAAACACATGTTAAAACGGAAGATTGTCATTGATTACATAGCCAATTGGGAACTAAAGCCGCTATATGACTAATTCATTCAGGGAGTATCAGTACTCAGTAAGTTTAACCCCTTATTGGCTAATTAGATTCAGAATTAATCAGATTCAATAAAACCAGTTTGTGAACCTAATATTTTTATAGACAACATAGACAACATCACACTCAAAAATTGCACAATTCAGTTATGTTTATACCGTCCCCTTGCCATATCCGCAAGCTGCAATGGAATCCTCAATATAATCAATGAAGTGGCATCTATCTTTTAGCAATCACTTCTCAAAGTGCCTTAAAAATGTTAGAGAATAAACAAGATGAAAAGAAAAGCATCATGGGAGATGTAGTTCCGGGGGCCTGTGGGGAGCCAGGTTTGAGGATGTCTACTTTAGAGGAACACAGTACTCAAGAGTAGCTCTTAAAGGGACAGTTCACCCCAAAAAAAATATCCTATTTAATTTGTTCCCAATGATCCATTTTACCTGCTGGAGTGTATTAAATTGTTAACAAGTAGCTCCTTTACCCCTATTTTGGCCTTTGAAATAGCTGATTTGTGGTTTCCCAACCTATACTGAAAGTTTTGATACTGGAGTCTCATCTATTGCATAGAACACAGTCAGCAGAAGAAATGACACTCACAGTGGAGTGCAGGCTAGTTAAGTAATAAAATGATAATTAAAAAAAAAAAAAAGAAAAGAAAAAGAAAAGCATCCCACAATAAAACAGTCCTCAATAACATAAGCAAAAAAGGTAGCCTTGAAAAACTAAAGAGGAAAGGGCAACATTGTCAGCTTTGGAATAGAAAAACACAACAGCAAGTGACGTACTTCACAGGGGGAAACAAATCTTTGAGAATTCCAAAACAGACATGCAAATACATTACAATTTAAAGCATTTACATAAAATGCATCTTAAACAGTATGATATTTAATATAAAATGTTTATGTGCAGTTAAAAAAAACGTTGTAATATAGTTTTATTATTTATTATGTCCCTGGTTCCTGTAATTTAATGCTTAAAATAGTGGTTTTTCTAAACACCACTGAGCTTCTATAAAATAATAGGCGCTGCCATGTTTGAAATTAAGCTTTCCCCTTATCTATCTCTCTTGCTGAGAATGATTAGGGACAGATATAAAACAGGCTATAAAAAACAAACAAGGCAGTGTGTAACATAAGATTGATATGATAACACACATCCTTGTTTGCACAGTATCTTTTATTGCCTGTTTGTTATATGTCCCCAATTGTCCTTAGCAGAAGAGAGAGATAACAGGAAAACTTAAGTTCAAACATGGCAGCACCCAGTACTTTATAAAAGCTAAATCTTTATATTTATATCTTCCCACATATTCTTGTTTACATAAGATTGATAACACACATCCTTGTTTGCACAGTATCTTTTATTGCCTGTTTTGTATATGTCCCTAACTGTCCTCAGCAGAAGAAAGAGATAAGGGGAGAACTTAAGCTCAAACATGGCAGCACCCATTACTTTATAGATGCTAAATCTTTATAGTTATTAAATATTTAAACAACTGATAAAATTGTGAATAACACACCTACATATTATTCTAATGGTAATGCTTGCTTTGAATACCTAATTTCTAGGGTGTGTTTACTGTTTAATATCCCTTTAACTGTCTTTCATGAGTGTAGGAAATGTGGGTGAAGAAATGCTCAATGAGTTTTAAACATGATCTCATCTTCGCAGTTAAGTCTTTCACCATCCTCACGAGCATTTGTGAATCTAGACATTGGGGTCTATTTATCAAAGCATCAACTGAAAATAAGCTTGAATTCCGCGTCGTAGATCAGCAAATGTTTAAATTTGTGACGTAAAATACGATCCCGGGATCTTAATCCGATGCAGATTGACTCTATTTGAGCCTTTTCCTAATTTATCAAACATTTAACAGGTACGTTTGCATCTATTCCGACGCAGCGTACCTAGTTTTCAATCCACAACCCTTGAGGTTGCGAATGCCATAGAACGCAATGGGAGTCTGGAAACACAGAAAGCTTATGTTCGATGCTGCAAGAGAATGAAGTGTATTACATAATAAAAGTAAATTAGAACTCTATTAAAATTGTATACCCTTTCTAAATCAAACAATATTATTGCTCCACACTTGGTGCACTAGTAGATATAGGGATAAAAATGAAAAATACATTACTACTTATGGATTATGCTACAAATGTGTCTCTCATTACAAAGCAAGGGGACAATATTATTTCTACAAATTTGTTGAAAGGTTTTGCCCCAAAATTGTCGCAACAATAGATATAGAGAGATCAAAATGAAATAAATTCACAACATAATATAGCTAACTTCCTTTTTTTAAAAAAAAAAAAAAAAATCTATGTGCACCAATTTTGACGCAACACTTTTCGCACCAATTATGATGCAAACTCCTAAACAACCCACACACTAATGAATTTTTCAACCACTTTTGATTAGAATATGCATAATCACATGATTTATGACATCAGCCAATCTGATTCAAATATACATTTTAAACTATCACTAACAAATCAAATTGCTTGATACCTATGTCATTGATTACTCATCAGAACTTGTAAGTGTCATTTGTTACATTGTGTATTATACTTTGAAACTATGTATATGTGAATTTAGAATTAAAGATAAACATTGATGCTGACATTAGGACACACAGTGTAATATTTTAAAGGATTTTAACATTCGAATTGATGTTTGATTCAATATAATCTTAAGATGATAGCTAAAAGGGATAGCCCACCTAACATTAAACTGTCATGAATCAGATACGCATTGCCCTGAAAAGGGCATTTGTATGGGCCTTGCCCTTAAAAGGGCATTCAGCTACTGGGAGCTAATTCCCAGTAGTCCATTGCTGCTCATTGAACAAAGGATATCTAGGGAATGAAGCAAATGTGATAAAAGTCGTAAAGTTGTTTTAAAATTGTATTTTCTATATGAATCTTGAAAGAAAATGTGTGTTTCATGTCCTTTTAAATAACAGTTTTGTGCTACATAAATAATCAGTAGAATAATATTTGCCTGATCAGTCTCTGTGCCTTAAAATATAAATAACTAACCATACCACTGTACCATTTCAACACAAACATATTTAAAGTAAAAAAAAATCACTGGGAAACACTTAAGAGATATGTAAAAGCATTGCGGCAAACACAATTCATTCCTTAGAGGCAATGACTATAACAGGCAGTGAGAAAATGGTAAAAAATGAATGTAAGTGTAAAGCTGTATCATTGCATTGTTTCTTTTTACTGCAAAAGACGAATCTCAACACATCTAGATGGTGGAATACGATGCCAGGTCTTACTTAATTTGCATAATTCTTATATATTCAACAGCCATCATGTTATTGTATAACACCGCTGCTTAATGAGAATTTCCAATCAAAACATAAAAAAAAAAATAATTCCAGCTGTTTTTCAATCAGTTTTTGACATATTTATTTGTGTGTTTTTTTGCAATATCATTTATTATGAAATTACTGAGTTTATTGTGCAGCACACTGTTACCATTGTAAAATTAAAAGAATGCAAAAAATGCAAAATCAATCATGATGTAGTGCAAATTTAAACAAAAGACAACTATTTTTACATTTATTTCTATAGTCAATTTACTTCTTTCTCTGCAAATAATTTGATGAAAATTAGCTCCTTCTCATAAGAGCACAGGGAAATTACTAATATGTTAAAAGAAAAAAAACATTGCAACTCAAAAATTGCAGAATTTATAGGGAAAGCAAAACTAGAAGCAAATGCAAGGTAAAGCCCACTTTCGCTATGATAAAGGTATTTCTTTGAAAGAAAGCACCCCAGAATAATTATTTATATTGCCTTTTAAGAAATCACACATTGCTCATTCTAAAAGTAACATTTAATATATTTTGGCATTGAAGATGTGTCTTATATAAAGAACTTCATGTACTATGCAGCAGAAGCTGCTTTTGAGTCCTTGCAAGGCAAGCTCGCACATTCGAGCTTGCTTCCTGCAATTTAAGAAGCAGTGATCATCAAACCGCTGCTTCTTACACTCTCCACCACCTCTGAGATGTCGGGCTGAAATCACCTTGTGTGCACTTGCTCATTGTGATTGAAACAAACTTCTATCACGCATTGGTGATGCAAGAGAAGAGGGCGGTACATATGGGCAGCAGACTAAATTTTTCGCTGACCATTCAAAGTAAAGCCATGCAGACAGGTTCTCACGTTGAGAACCTTGTCCACACAGCGTTAAGTACATGGGACCAAAAGAGTCAAATTTTAAATAAACCATTCAAGCAATTAATGCATACAGGGAGTGCAGAATTATTAGGCAAATTAGTATTTTGACCACATCATCCTCTTTATGCATGTTGTCTTACTCCAAGCTGTATAGGCTCGAAAGCCTACTACCAATTAAGCATATTAGGTGATGTGCATCTCTGTAATGAGAAGGGGTGTGGTCTAATGACATCAACACCCTATATCAGGTGTGCATAATTATTAGGCAACTTCCTTTCCTTTGGCAAAATGGGTCAAAAGAAGGACTTGACAGGCTCAGAAAAGTAAAAAATAGTGAGATATCTTGCAGAGGGATGCAGCACTCTTAAAATTGCAAAGCTTCTGAAGCGTGATCATCGAACAATCAAGCGTTTCATTCAAAATAGTCAACAGGGTCGCAAGAAGCGTGTGGAAAAACCAAGGCGCAAAATAACTGCCCATAAACCGAGAAAAGTCAAGCGTGCAGCTGCCAAGATGCCACTTGCCACCAGTTTGGCCATATTTCAGAGCTGCAACATCACTGGAGTGACCAAAAGCACAAGGTGTGCAATACTCAGAGACATGGCCAAGGTAAGAAAGGCTGAAAGACGACCACCACTGAACAAGACACACAAGCTGAAACGTCAAGACTGGGCCAAGAAATATCTCAAGACTGATTTTTCTAAGGTTTTATGGACTGATGAAATGAGAGTGAGTCTTGATGGGCCAGATGGATGGGCCCGTGGCTGGATTGGTAAAGGGCAGAGAGCTCCAGTCCGACTCAAACGCCAGCAAGGTGGAGGTGGAGTACTGGTTTGGGCTGGTATCATCAAAGATGAGCTTGTGGGGCCTTTTCGGGTTGAGGATGGAGTCAAGCTCAACTCCCAGTCCTACTGCCAGTTTCTGGAAGACACCTTCTTCAAGCAGTGGTACAGGAAGAAGTCTGCATCCTTCAAGAAAAACATGATTTTCATGCAGGACAATGCTCCATCACACGCGTCCAAGTACTCCACAGCGTGGCTGGCAAGAAAGGGTATAAAAGAAGAAAATCTAATGACATGGCCTCCTTGTTCACCTGATCTGAACCCCATTGAGAACCTGTGGTCCATCATCAAATGTGAGATTTACAAGGAGGGAAAACAGTACACCTCTCTGAACAGTGTCTGGGAGGCTGTGGTTGCTGCTGCACGCAATGTTGATGGTGAACAGATCAAAACACTGACAGAATCCATGGATGGCAGGCTTTTGAGTGTCCTTGCAAAGAAAGGTGGCTATATTGGTCACTGATTTGTTTTTGAATGTCAGAAATGTATATTTGTGAATGTTGAGATGTTATATTGGTTTCACTGGTAAAAATAAATAATTGAAATGGGTATATATTTGTTTTTTGTTAAGTTGCCTAATAATTATGCACAGTAATAGTCACCTGCACACACAGATATCCCCCTAAAATAGCTATAACTAAAAACAAACTAAAAACTACTTCCAAAACTATTCAGCTTTGATATTAATGAGTTTTTTGGGTTCATTGAGAACATGGTTGTTGTTCAATAATAAAATTAATCCTCAAAAATACAACTTGCCTAATAATTCTGCACTCCCTGTATAGTAAACAGCTGAGAATTCATATTTATTTGTATCATAGAAGGGTCTTCCAAAGACCTTTTAAAATAGAGTCAGATATATTCTTGCATGAATAAACAGGCAACAAAAAATGTTGTAGTAAGATCAGTAGAAAAGTAATGTCTGTTAAAGGGACGTTACAAATGTGCTTTATCACCTGAACGTGATCCAGCATGTCTGTAAAAAGCTGACTGGAAAATATCACATGATTATCACTATGTAAAAAAGGGAAGATATTTTATCTGAAAATGTCTTCAGCTCAGCAGAATATGTGCCCTATGAGCAGTCATCATTCAGCTACTCTCTTTACTGTGTCATAGTAGGTGTTTGTCTAAAAGAGTGATTTCTGTCCCTACTGCAATTAGGCATACTGTACTTTTAAGGAGGCCTACATGATCAATTAGGCCTTAAATGCAGTAGTCTATATTAGCTCTGTGTTTGTAGCATGAGGTTGCTGAAACGTAATTATCATGAATTTGCTATATTAAATCTGTCCACTATACAGTCTTTGATTTTCAAAAGAGAAAGGAAAAAATATTTTTTTTCTGAAATCAAACACCATTTCCTTGTTTTTGTGGATATTTAGCTCTAAATTATTTGCTTCACCGGCATACTAACTTCCATGTAGTAACTTTGTTCATCTCCATTCAAAATAAGAACAACCAGGGTAGTATCATCTGTAAAATGTAATAGCTTTAAACAGACCCTCTCGCAGAAATGCAAACATTGATGGAATAAAGCAGAGGAGAGAGAACACAACCCTGCGGAATACCAGCATTAAGAAAATCAGGGTTTGAGAAAAAGCCATTTCCTTTAACAAATTGTTTCCTGTTAATTAAAAACAGTAAAGCCACTGACATATAGAAATGGGCATATTGAGTTGTTTTAACTTACAAAAAACTAGTTCAGGAACAATAGAGTTAAAAGCAGAGTAGAAAATACAGATAAGGGGAGCTGATATAGACCTTGGTTGTGTGCACTATGCAATAATAGAATGATAGAGACTTCAATTCTAAGGTTTGAAAATATATTAGTGTTGTATCGTGAAATATTATGTGAAATGTGATAACAAAGGTGATACCGTGTTGGTTAATAGTAGTACAAATAAAATATATATATATATATAACCTATTGTGCTATTTCCAAATGTGGATTTTCACCGATAGTATTATATATGTATATGAGGTGATATAATGTGTGTATATTAAAAGAACATATAGTAAATTATATAAAAGATGTTGTGTTATTGATAAGAACAAACAATTAATTAATAAACATTGAAAAAATTATTAAAATTGGTATAGAGCTCTCATACCTTCTAAACAATCAAATGACAGAATATAAAGATTGACAGAATAAAATATATAAACAGGTAATTTTCTTTTTGTGTATCAATCTAATATATGGCAATATAAAATCAAATTATAGGATAAAGTGCTATTTAATTGGTATCTCAATGGTAAAAATAAGGAGATTGGAGCTAAGATCAGACCAGAGGCCAATTATCTTTGATTTCTAAATACTACCATACTCTACAGAGGAGAAGCAGAGAGACTACACAGACTTCTCAGCAAAAAGATATTCTTGTCTATTCTTATGTTCATCTGCATGGTGAAAAAATTAAACAGACAATCTGCATCATCTTTGCTTCTCTGTAACCTTCTGGGATGTCATGAAGAAACTGAGGACAATAAAGCCTTGACTAGTTCCTGAAATGTTGAGACTGCGCTGTTTCTCTGGGAGGAAAGTGTTTGGCGATTAAACTGCAAGACAAGCAGTGTGTTTGTAATAGCTGCAGCTGAGTCTGGAAGTAAGATCTTTTTGGAACAACTACAATCAACAGTAAGACTGTGTCCACATTTGGATTTATACAATATTATTGGTTCCTATTTATAAGACTTTATTTCAACTTATTCATTTACTTTTTATTTTATTTTATTTTTATTTTTTTATATATATATTTTTTCAATTTCGTAATCAATATACATATCATCATATATATTTTTTAACATTGTTAGGTTTGAAATTGTTTATTATTGGAATAGCATATTCATTCAAATAACTAGTTATATTTTTGATGGGTTAGTATTGCGCTGTATCATTTGGTGGTAGTTTGTGTAAAAATAAGGAGATTGGAGCTAAGATCAGTCCAAAGATATGTGCAAACAATGTTTAAAAAGTCTTGTAACAAAACTTTGAAACCAGTTAGACTCTTATATTTCAAAAAATAAAGCGAGTAAGATGGCGAGTCTGTTGTTGTTCAGATCTGAATGTTAATACCATACGTATGGGAGATACCTTTTTTACTTACAGCCACACATTGGTATAACGTAGTTATTAAAAGTTCAGCTGTATGCTGGTTTTTACTCACATTTGAGAAAAAGGGGGGGTTTCAATTTGTTGACGTATCAGGTCTGCTAACAGATACCGTGATGTTAGATATCTGATTGGTTGTGGTGGTTCAGCCTTTATGATGAAATATAAATTTTAGCAAAGCCAGTTGAAAAAACGCTATTCGCAATAGCGATACTTTGTAAGATGATATTCTTAGTTTGCATAGAGTTTCTTTATAGTGTTACAAATAACACAACAATTTTATACTTGCTGAAGAAAACTGGCAGCTTTTGTCTGAAGTGGGAAATCCAAAAGTTACAATGTTTCTGTTATAAAAGACGGCTGAGACTTTTTACCTCCGTGAGGTTTGCAGGAGTCTCAGTCTTATATTTTGATGTTTTAACTTTATATGATTATAGATTGATGTTTTATAAAGCTGTGGAGGCTGTTTATAGGTGTTGAAACTGTTTACCTTCGTAAGGTTTGCTGGAGTTTCAGGTTTGTAGATGGACTTATTCAGTAGTTGAATTGCGCTGGCTTGTATAACCAGTTGGAGATTTCTTGTACTAACGAAGTACGGATGGCTGAATTTGCTGGAAAAGGCAAATTTTACTAACACAAAGGTTTATGGAAAAGAAATATAATCTCCAATCCCTTGAGAAAACTAAAATAGAAGTCCAATTAATGAATAGAGACAATATATTGAAACCTAAACCAAAAATAAGTTCCAAATCCAGATCAGAATATCCCTTATTTATACCTTTTATAACTCAATTTAACTCCCAACATTATGAGATCAAAAAGATCTTGAATACACATTGGCATTATATAAAACAAGATCACATTTTAGGATATAAATTGAAAAATAGACCAGATATCATTTTTAAAAAAGCAAAAAATCTAAAAAACATTCTATCACCTAGCGAATTTATAAATAAAGAAATAATTAACCCCACCACCAATAACCTTAAGAAAGATAAAGTTGAAGCTTTTTTTCCTTGCATATCTTGCAAATCATGTAAACACAGCACAAAAATCAAAGCCCTAAAATCAAACAATAATGATCAATACATCAAAATCAAAGAAATTATTCAGTGTTCAGATACAAATGTGATATATTGTATTAAATGTTTATGTGGCCATCAATATTTCGACCAAACTAGTCAAATGTTAAGAAACAGAATAAGAGAGCACCTACACCACATTGAACATAAAGCTACTAATACAAATCTATACAAACAATTCACCGAGTGCCATAACGGAAATATTAATCACATGAAATTCTGGGGAGTCAAAAAAGTCTTCTTGAATCTGCCAATGATCTCACACTCAGATCCTTATAAGTTCGTTATTTACACTCCTAGGGCATCTTGATAAAGGCTACGGCCGAAACGCATAGATTTGCCCTCTGAGTGTGCACCAACTACCACAAGCTAGTGGACTCTTGCCTTTTCCAGCAAATTCAGCCATTCGTACTTCGTTAGTACAAGAAATCTCCAACTGGTTATACAAGCCAGCGCAATTCAACTACTGAATAAGTCCATCTACAAACCTGAAACTCCAACAAACCTTACGAAGGTAAACAGTTTCAGCACCTATAAAGAGCCTCCACAGCTTTATAAAACATCAATCTATCATCATATAAAGTTAAAACATCAAAATATCAGACTGAGACTCCTGCAAACCTCACGGAGGTAAAAAGTCTCAGCCGTCTTTATAACAGAGACATTGTAACTTTTGGATTTCCCACTTCAGACAAAAGCCGCCGGTTTTCTTCAGCAAGTATAAAATTGTTGTGTTATTTGTAACGCTACGTATAAAGAAACACACTGCAAACTAAGAATATCATCTTACAAAGTATCGCTATTGCGAATAGCGTTTTTTCAACTGGCTTTGCTAAAATTTATATTTCATCATAAAGGCTGAACCACCACAACCAATCAGATATCTAACATCACCGTATCTGTTAGCAGACCTGATACGTCAACAAATTGAAACCCCCCCCTTTTTCTCAAATGTGAGTACAAACCAGCATACAGCTGAACTTTTAATAACTATGTTATACCAATGTGTGACTGTAAGTAAAAAAGGTATCTCCCATACGTATGGTATTAACATTCAGATCTGAACAACAGACTCGCCATCTTACTCGCTTTATTTTTTGAAATATAAGAGTCTAACTGGTTTCAAAGTATTGTTACGAGACTTTTTAAACATTGTTTGCACATATCTTTGGTCTGATCTTAGCTCCAATCTCCTTATTTTTACCACGGAGATACCAATTAAATAGCACTTTATCTTTATTTGATTTTATATTGCCATATATTAGATTGATACACAAAAAGAAAATTACCTGTTTATATATTTTATTCTGTCAATCTTTATATTCTGTCATTTGATTGTTTAGAAGGTATAAGAGCTCTATACCAATTTTAATCATTCTTTCAATGTTTATTAATTAATTGTTTGTTCTTATCAATAAACACAACATCTTTTATATAATTTACTATATGTCCTTTTTATATACACACATTATATCACCTCATATACATATATAATACTATCGGTGAAAAGCCACATTAGGAAATAGCACAATAGGTTATATATATATATATATATATATATATATATATATATATATATTATTTGTACTACTATTAACCAACACGGTATCACCTTTGTTATCACATTTCACATAATATTTCACGATACAACACTAATACATTTTCAAACCTTAGAATTGAAGTCTCTATCATTCTTTTATTGCATAGTGCACACAATCAAGGTCTATATCAGCTCCCCTTACCTGTATTTTCTATTTTTCTAGACAGTTGTCTTGAAGGAACAACTATATTTTTAGGGTCAGAGCATTATAACATTTTTATTATAATCTACCTCACCTAGGTGTACTCACTCTAAACTGTTTTTTGTCAGTTGAAAGCAGAGCTAAGATTGAAGATCCACAAACAGAATTAAAGTATGAGAACTCTCTAAGCGTTATATAATAGATTATAAGATTAATAGTATCATCCACAGTTCTGTTTGATCTCTATGCAAACTGCAATGGATCTTGTAAGGCATCAGTTAAAACTTTTAGATGCAACAACACAAGTCTTTTGAAGCATTTAATAATATCAGATGTAAAAGCAAATGCTCTATATTTATTCATACTCAAAATCTTCTGTTTCCTTGGAACTGGTATAATTAATGAAGATTTAAAATAAGCTGGTAACACATAGATTGGGTAAAAAGATCAGTAAAGATAGATGTATGCTGATCAGCACAATATCTAAGTATTTAAAAGATATCTGGAATCATTTAGATCAAATGATTTAAAGAATGAAGAAGTGGTAAGTTAGTTGTGGTTTCATGGAAAATATATTTCATTGTATATTGAGAAAGTTTACTTCTTCAAACCAAATGCTAATATATACAGTATATATATATATATATATATATATATATATATATATATATATATATATATATAGTACTGTGCAAAAGCACTGTGCACAAGTTTTAGGCCGGTGTGAAAGCATCCTGTAAGATCGTAATTAATGATCTCCTCAATGCTGACAATTACAGCCAGATACATACCCATCATGCAATACTATCAGGGAGGCATATGATTGGCCCCAGATTTATTTTGTAGCATGACAATAACCCCAAACATAAAGCCAAAGTCATTAAAGGGATACTAAACCCATTTTTTTTTTCTTTGGTGATTTAGATAGAGCATGAAATTTTAAGCAACTTTCTAATTTACTCAGAATATCATTTTTTCTTCATTCTCTTGCTATCTTTATTTTAAAAGCAGGAAATTAAAGCGTAGGAGCCAGCCCAATTTAGGTTCAGCACCCTGGATAGTGCTTGCTTATTGGTGGCTACATTCGGTAAACCAATTAGCAAGCATAATTCAGGTTCTGAATCAAAAATGGGCCGGCTCTTAAGCTTTACATTCCTGCTTTTTAAATAAAGATAGCAAGAGAACAAATACAATTTGATAATAGGAGTAGAAGAAGAAAGTTGCTTAAAATTGCATGCTCTATCTGAATCATGAAAGAAAAAAATTGGGTTTAGTGTCCCTTTAAGTTTAACCCCTTAAAGACAAGGCCATTACCCTTAAGGACCAGGGATATTTTTACATTTCTGTTGTATTTGTGGTTAGCTGTAATTTTCCTCTTAATCATTTACTGTACCCATTAAATGGACTTTTTAAAGATACCATTATTTTCATCATATCTTATAATTTACTATAAAAAAAATTATAAAATATGGTTAAAAAACACACTTTTTCTAATTTTGACCCCAAAATCTGTTACACATCTACACCCACCAAAAAACAACCATGCTAAATAGTTTCTAATTTTTTTCCTGAGTTTATAAATACCCAATGTTTACATGTTCTTTGTTTTTTTGCAAGTTATAGGGCAATAAATACAAGTAGCACTTTGCTATTTCTAAACCATTTATTTTCGAAATTAGCAATAGTTACGTTGTAACACTGACGTCTGTCAGGAATCCCTGAATATCCCTTGACATGTAAAAAAAAATTTCAGTAGACAGCCCAAAGTATTGATCTAGGCCCATTTTGGTATATTTCATGCCACCATTTCACCCACAAATGCGATCAAATAAAAAAAAATGTTACATTTTTCACTAACTTTAGGTTTCCAACTGAAATTATTTACAATTAGCTTGTGCAATTATGGCACAAATGGTTGTAAATGCTTTTCTGGGATCCCCTTTCTTCAAAAATAGCAGACATATATGGCTTTGGCGTTGCTTTTTGATAATTAGAAGGCAGCTAAATGTCGCTGAGCACCACACTTGTATTATGCCCAGCAGTGCCAGCAGTGAAGGGGTAGCTTGTAGGGAGCTTGTAGGGTTAATTTTAGCTTCAGCATAGAGATCAGTCTCCCATCTGACACATCCCACCCCCTGATCCCTCCCTGACCCCTCACAAACAGCTCTATTCCCTCCCCCATCCCACAACTGTCACCGCCATCTTATGTACTGGCAGAAAGTCTGCCAGTACTAAAGTAAACGCCTTTTTTTTTAAGCATTTTTATCAAATAAATAAATAGTTTCTGCAGTGTAGGTTTCCCCCTAACCCCCCCCCAACCTCCACGACCCCCCCAAACAGCTCTCAAAACCTCCCCCCTCTTCCTATATGTGGACATTTTAGGTACTGGCAGCTGCCTGCCAGTACCCAATTTCTTAACAAATTTGCTTTTTTTTATTTTTTATTTAATTTTTCCCATTTTTCTGTAGTGTAGCTGCCCCCCCCTCAATATCCTACCCCACTCCCCCGCCCAGATTCCATTCCCAACAACATTTCCCCTCTCCCTCCTCCCTCTTCCACCAATAGGATTGTCGCCTGCGCGTGCGCGCATTCCCACCCCCACCCCCCCTCACGAGCTCCCGCCCACCTTCTCGGAACAGTAGCCCTCTCTGCATTGGTGTGCCAAAAAAGGTATTGCAGTGATGCCTCAATATCGAGGCATCACGGCAATACCTTGAAAGTGTCTGGAAGCGATCAGGATCGCTTTCAGCTGCTTTAAAACCCTATCAATGTACAGGGTACGTTGTTGGTCTTTAACGACCCTTTAGTGTATGACGTACCCTGTACGACATGTGTCATTAAGGGGTTAAGTACTATATTCAGCATAAAAAACAGTCCCGGAAGTGATGGTATGGCCCCCGGAAACCCCTGATTTCAACATCATTGAGTCTGTCTGGGACTATATGAAGAGACAGAAGCTACTGAGGCTGTATAAATCCACAGAACTGTGGTTAGTTCTCTAACATGTTTGGAACAACCTACCTGCTGTGTTTCTTAAAAACTACATTCAAGTGTACCTAGAAGAATTTATGCTGTTTTGAAGGCAAAGGTTGGCCAAACAAAATATTGATTTGATTTGACATTTTTTGTCTGCTCACTGACTTTGCATTTTGTTAATTGATAAAATTGAAATGTTAAAGGGACAGTCTAGGCAAAATTAAACTTTCATGATTCAGATAGGGCATGCAATTTTTTTAACAACTTTCCAATTTACATTTATCATCAAATCTGCTTTGTTCTCTTGGTATTCTTTGCTGAAAGCTACACCTAGGTAAGCTCATATGCTAATTTTGAACTTTTATAGGCCATCTTTGTGCTCACACCTGTGGAGTTCTTTATGAGTCAGCACTGAATGGCTAACATGCAAGTATGTCAAAAGAACTGAATTAAGGGGTCAGTCGGCAGATGCTTAGATACAAGGTAATCCCAGAGGTAAGAAGTATATTACTATATCTGTCTTGGTTATGCGAAACTGGGGAATGTTTAATAAAAGGATTATCTATCTTTTTAAACAATTAAAATTCTGAAATATTTATATTTTTGAAAGCATTCTGACTTTTTTACACCTGTATAAATATACTAGTACCTGTTTAGTAATAGAAAAAAATTGTAGTCTTGAATGAAGATGACAAATGGGGATTTTGCTGTGTGGGTGGTGGGTGATATCACTAGCTTAATTAATATTTTGTGTCTTGTGATATACATTTGGAGAACAGTTATTGTAACCCACTAGCTTCAAGAAAGAGATGAAAGCATTGAGCAGCAGCTCTCTTTTGTAGTCAAGGGGTTAAATGTCCTTAAGTAAGAAACCAAGTAATGGTAATTTAATTTAAAGTTGGCAATATAATGAATGACTTCTTAACAAATAATGAATCATTTGTTCCTTGGAGTTCTGTTATTATCTTCTTGGAAAATATATATATTTCTAAAAGCAATTAGAAAAAAAAAAGTGTTTCTTTTAAATTCTTTTATATCCTCAGGAGTAATGCCTAAAACAAATATTTGTGGAGGGTGAATGATGCTTTAAATGGTACATTTTCCAATATAAAGTGTACGTTTTGAGCAAAATATAGATGACTGAATGGCGCAAAATATAGATGAGTGAATCACGCATTAGGCTACATTCAATAAAGTCTGTGGATCTGTCAGTTCACTAGACCTTCCGGATCTACATGGAGTAATGACAGTTTGCAAAATCTGTCCCTAGAATATGATTGATTTAGGGCCAGATTACAATTGGAGCACAAAATTTTGCTTTCGCTAAAACGATATTTGCGCTCCACTTTGTAATACCAGCGCACACAAATGTGCGCTAGTATTACAAGTTAGGTGCAATACGAACGCGACCTTGCGGTTGCATTGCACGGAAGCATTGCACTCATGACAGCGTGCTTTCATAGTCTCCAATGGGAGCCTTGTTCTAATGCTGTGAGATACGGCATAAGAGCTAGGGCAGCCAAGGGGTAAGTCGAGCAACGATGGCCAGCAAAGTGTAAATATATATGTATATAATTATATACATATATATTTATGTGTATAAATGTAGTAGAAGAAATCGTCTTGCTTCCATAAAAAATAAACTTTATTTATTCATCTTAAAAACCAAAGAAGGACACAGTATATCAGGTCATACAAACAGATGCCGCGTAACACCAGCTGGTGTTATGCTGCATCTATTTGTATGACCTGATATACTGTGTCCTCCTTTGGATTTTAAGATGAATAAATAAAGTTTATTTTTTATGGAAGCAAGACGATTTCTTCTACTCCATTTGTTATGACCAGCTTAGTCTGGCTCCTGCATTATTCTGCGGACAAGCACTAACACAGGATAGCGCCTCCCCCGATGATGTCATCGCTCATGTACCGCTGATAGCATATGGGATAATGCCGGATAGAGGATGCCGAAAGTGGTGAGGACTAGGTAGTCCATGAAAGTACACCAGTGTTGCGGTCCAGTGGCGGCTATATCCACTTATCTTATATCTTGGAAAAGACTGTAGAGACGGTAGGAGTTTGACTCCAGGGTGTCCCATGAGAGTGGAGGTATTTATGCAAAAAAGTATTTTGAAGCATTAATGGGTCAAGTGCTTTGGAGCTGTGCAGGGCTTATATGGCCCAAGGTGTTATGGAGGTAACCTATGCCTATATATATTTTCGTAATGGCACCTGAATAAACACACTTATTTGAACTTTGTCTTTAATATGTGCATATACACATATTAACACTTAAAGGGACAGTCAACACCAGAATTTTTGTTGTTTTAAAAGATAGATAATCCCTTAATTACCAATTCCCCAGTTTTGCATAACCAACACAGTTATAATTATACACGATTTACCTCTGTAATTACCTTGTATCTAAGCCTCAGCAGACTGCCACCTTATTTCAGTTCTTTTGACAGACTTGCATTTGCATGGTAAATTCATGTGCATAAGCTCAATGTTATCTATATGAAACACGTGAACTAATGCCCTCTAGGGGTGAAAAACTATCAAAATGCATTTAGATTAGAGGCGGCCTTTAAGGTCTACGAAATTAGCATATGAACCTCCTAGGTTTAGCTTTCAACTAAGAATACCAAGAGAACAAAGCAAAATTGGTGATAAAAGTAAATTGGAAAGTTGTTTAAAATTACATGCCCTATTTGAAACATGAAAGTTTTTTTTGGACTTGACTGTCCCTATAAGTATATATGTATATAAGCATATACATATATATATATTTACAGGTAAGACACAGTTCTCATAGACCTCAATGTAAAGGCACTTTTAGTGTCGTTTTTTTTTTTCTAACACCCCAAAAACTGCTTAGTGTTTTTTTTTGTTTTTTTTGTTTGTTTTTTAAAATGAAAACTAATACTTAATTTTGGGGGCAATTGGGGGACATTTTTAAAATTAACCAGAGGTCTGACCTCTGGTTAATTTTCAGAGCACTAATTGCTACCGCAAGCTCATGGTGGCAATAACCAGTCACTTGTAATGGCTGGCTATTTATCGCACTCCCGCAAATGGACAAATTTGCCCGTTAGCGGGCAAGCAATAAATTAGCGTTCTACTTTTAATCTAGCCCTTAATTGATTGTGAACTTTATTGTCAAGTAACAAAAATTACTTAAAATATACACATATATGGGGGGTTCAAGGAAGGCTCCCTGCCGATCCTCTGGCATCCACCTCAAGTGAACCTTGAGAAAGGAAGGAGGTTTACAAAGAAGGGAATTCACTCCCCTTGAACCCCCCAGACGGAAGCAAAAAAAATAGTGAAGATAGGGAATTACAGTGCATCATATATATGTTTGATCCAGTGACTCAATGATCTTATGATCTTACATTGAGCTTTACCCACAGCCGCTTGGATTACCCAATATCTGACTTTACACGTAACATACATATTGACTTTCCAACTTTAAAAAGAAAAAAAAAGTCTATTGAAAAAAGCTAGATGGGGTCAGTTCAAGACAGACATTTCAAGTCAGTCATAATTCTCAATATTTATAAACAGACAACAATTACAAAAATACAATTGACATGAAACTGTCTTTAAATTATTAAATGTATTTTACTCCACTCCATTTAAAATTAATTTATAAAAAAGTTAAACTGACTTACCAGTCATTTGAGTGTATTAATTCTTTGAAATTGCCCTTTTTTTTATTAACAAAATCCATATAAACTCACCTGTTCTATACATTTTATCTTTCATGCTCTAAGTAGCCCATCTCCTATTTCACTAATCACTAACCTCAGTGTTTGGTAATTAGGCTATGCTAACTATGGTCCACATCTTGCTCACTCACCCCTAACCATGGCAATCTATGATGACGCAATGGGGTAGATTTATCACAGGTCGAGCGAATCATGTACGCTCGACCTCACTAAATGCTGACAGCATACAATGTGGACATTTAACATTGCACAAGTATTTCTTGGCTGCTAGGAGGGAGTGTCAATCATCCCGATTGAATCGGAGCTGGATGATTTCAGTCCACCACTTGATTGGGCATGCAATTTTAAACAAATTTCTAATTTACTTTTATCATCAAATTTGCTTTGTTCGCTTGGCATTCTTTTTTGAAAGTTAAACCTAGGTAGGCTCAAACTGTTTTCTAAACCATTGAAGGCCGCCTCTTATCTCAGTGCAGTTTGACAGTTTTGACAGTTAGACACTGCTAGTTCATGTGTGTAATATAGATAACTGTGCTCACTCAAATGGAGTTATTTATGAGTAAACAATGATTGGCTAAAATGCAAGTCTGTCAAAAGAACTGAGATAAGAGGGCAGTCTGCAGAGGCTTAGATACACGGTAATCCCAGAGGTAAAAAGTGAATGAATATAACCGTGCTCCTTATGTAAAACTGGGGAATGTGTAATAAAGTGATTATATATCTTTTTAAACAATACAAATGTTGTTGTTGACTGTTTCTTTAATAACCATTATTCTCGTCCTCTCTATCCTACTGCCCCTTCAACACATCCTTTTACTGGCATACCTTTACCTTCTCTGTTAGGGTGCTACTGGGATCAGTTCTAGACTCCATTCTATTTTCAGGCTATATATTACACGTAGGTTCCCTTATAAAGTCCTGTGGTTTTTCAGTATTACCTGTATGCTAATGAGACTCAAATCTTCCTCTCCATACTAGTCTAAACTTCTTTATTGCTTACTTTATTGCGTACGGAGCTTGATAAATATGCCCCTAAGACTCTAATCTACTATCCACTATTGAGTAGAGCAATTTCACCCTCTTTGATCTTCTAAGATATCATATGACCCATATGAAATCTATCATGATTACCTTAAACATCACTCTGCTGCATCTTTCTGTTAGTTCCTAATGGCTGACAAATTCAAATCAGCCAATATGATTAAAGCTGCTTACATCCTATTGGCTTATTTGACTTTGATTCTTCAATTTGTTAGCCAATAGGAATAAAAGGGTACCCCCATATAAAAGGGGTACCTTGCATTCAATCTTCAGTGTGCGGCTGGAAACCACAGGAAGAGGAGCTCCGTGTCGCCTGGATGAAGATGAGGAACGACGTTACAGATGACCTTCACGCCTCCACCACCCACCACCGGGATGAAGATAGAAAATGGACTGCGGCCGGCATGAAGATTGAAGAATATGGTCCCACGATGGATGAAGATGTTTTGCCACCTGGATGAAGATATTTGCCCGCTCTTCATCAATGGTGAGTACCAATTTTGGAGTTAATGTTAGGTTTCTTTGTTTTTTTGGGGGGTGTTTTTTTTTAGATTAGAGCTTTTTTATTTTTAATGGGCTGAAAAAGAGCTAAATGCCTTTTTAAGGGCAATGCCCATGCAAATGCCCTTTTCGGAGCAATGGGTAGATTAGGGTTTTTTTAGTTAGGATTTTTATTTTGGGGGGTTGGGGGCGGTAAGGGGTTGTAATGTTAGGGGGTAATTATTTTTTTTTTTGCAAGAGAGCTGTTAACTATTGCCCTACAAAAGGCCCTTTTAAGGGCTATTGGTAGTTTTCTTTCTAGATTGGGGGGTTTATTTTGGGGTGTTTTTTTATTATTTTGGATAATTTAATTTATTTTTTGTAAGGGTAGGTTTTTTTATTTTCTGTACTGTTATTTATTTATTTTTTCAGTAGTCTTAGGTTTTTTTATTTTCTGTAATGTTAGAGTTTTTTGGTAATGTATATATATATTTTTTTAGGTAGTTAGTATCTTTTTAATTTTAATTAAGTGTATTTTAATTGGGGTTAAGTTATGGGGTGTTAGGTTAGGGGGTTTAGTTATTAGTTTAATAATTTGCATTGTGGGGAGTGGCAGTTTAGGTGTTAATAGTTTAATAAGATACTTTGTGTTGTGGGTGGATGGCTGTTTAGGAGTTAATATGTTTATTTAGTATACATAAAAAAGAGAGAAGCGCTTAACCTGGGAACGAACAATAGCATAATAGCTTGTTCTATGGCTAGTTACCACCCAAGAAGCAGCCTCTTTTTGCTCAACATGTGCCTTTCACAGAGAAGAACTTTCCTGAAGCATATCAGTCTGATCCTGACTTCACAGTACAGTCCAGCCCCGAAATACCAGGCAATCCCTCTCTGAACAAGGGAAACAGCAAATCCACAGACGTACATTTCGGCCTATTGTGGGCCTCGTCAGTGAGGTGCAGCCATATCCCTCTAGGCACACTGAGCAACGGGTTCACGTCTGGGTTCCCGCATCACACTTAGGGAGACTTCCCTAAGTGTCATAATTTGCATACATAAAAAGAGAGAAGCGCTTAACCTGGGAAGGAACAATAGCATAATAGCTTGTTCTATGGATAGTTACCACCCAAGAAGCAGCCTCTTTTTTGCTCAACATGTGCCTTTCACAGAGAAGAACTTTCCTGAAACATATCAGTCTGATCCTGACTTCACAGTACAGTCCAGCCCCGAAACACCAGGCAATCTCTCTCTGAACAAGGGAAACAGCAAAACCCCAGACGTACGTTTCGGCCTATTGTGAGCCTCGTCAGTTAGGTGCAGCCATATCCCTCTAGGCACACTGAGCATCGGGTTCACGTCTGGGTTCTCGCATCACACTTAGGGAGACTTCCCTAAGTGTCATAATTTGCATACATAAAAAGAGAGAAGCGCTTAACCTGGGAAGGAACAATAGCATAATAGCTTGTTCTATGGCTAGTTACCACCCAAGAAGCAGCCTCTTTTTGCTCAACATGTGCCTTTCACAGAGAAGAACTTTCCTGAAGCATATCAGTCTTATCCTGACTTCACAGTACAGTCCAGCCCCAAAATACCAGGCAATTCCTCTCTGAACAAGGGAAACAGCAAAACCCCAGACATACCTTTTGGCCTATTGTGGGCCTCGACAGTGAGGTGCAGCCATATCCCTCTAGGCACACTGAGCAACCGGTTCACGTCTGGGTTCCCGCATCACACTTAGGGAGACTTCCCTAAGTGTCATAATTTGCATACATAAAAAGAGAGAAGCGCTTAACCTGGGAACGATCAATAGCATAATAGCTTGTTCTATGGCTAGTTACCACCCAAGAAGCAGCCTCTTTTTGCTCAACATGTGCCTTTCACAGAGAAGAACTTTCCTGAAGCATATCAGTCTGATCCTGACTTCACAGTACAGTCCAGCCCCGAAATACCAGGCAATCCCTCTCTGAACAAGGGAAACAGCAAATCCACAGACGTACATTTCGGCCTATTGTGGGCCTCGTCAGTGAGGTGCAGCCATATCCCTCTAGGCACACTGAGCAACGGGTTCACGTCTGGGTTCCCGCATCACACTTAGGGAGACTTCCCTAAGTGTCATAATTTGCATACATAAAAAGAGAGAAGCGCTTAACCTGGGAAGGAACAATAGCATAATAGCTTGTTCTATGGATAGTTACCACCCAAGAAGCAGCCTCTTTTTTGCTCAACATGTGCCTTTCACAGAGAAGAACTTTCCTGAAACATATCAGTCTGATCCTGACTTCACAGTACAGTCCAGCCCCGAAACACCAGGCAATCTCTCTCTGAACAAGGGAAACAGCAAAACCCCAGACGTACGTTTCGGCCTATTGTGAGCCTCGTCAGTTAGGTGCAGCCATATCCCTCTAGGCACACTGAGCATCGGGTTCACGTCTGGGTTCTCGCATCACACTTAGGGAGACTTCCCTAAGTGTCATAATTTGCATACATAAAAAGAGAGAAGCGCTTAACCTGGGAAGGAACAATAGCATAATAGCTTGTTCTATGGCTAGTTACCACCCAAGAAGCAGCCTCTTTTTGCTCAACATGTGCCTTTCACAGAGAAGAACTTTCCTGAAGCATATCAGTCTTATCCTGACTTCACAGTACAGTCCAGCCCCAAAATACCAGGCAATTCCTCTCTGAACAAGGGAAACAGCAAAACCCCAGACATACCTTTTGGCCTATTGTGGGCCTCGACAGTGAGGTGCAGCCATATCCCTCTAGGCACACTGAGCAACCGGTTCACGTCTGGGTTCCCGCATCACACTTAGGGAGACTTCCCTAAGTGTCATAATTTGCATACATAAAAAGAGAGAAGCGCTTAACCTGGGAACGATCAATAGCATAATAGCTTGTTCTATGGCTAGTTACCACCCAAGAAGCAGCCTCTTTTTGCTCAACATGTGCCTTTCACAGAGAAGAACTTTCCTGAAGCATATCAGTCTGATCCTGACTTCACAGTACAGTCCAGCCCCGAAATACCAGGCAATCCCTCTCTGAACAAGGGAAACAGCAAATCCACAGACGTACATTTCGGCCTATTGTGGGCCTCGTCAGTGAGGTGCAGCCATATCCCTCTAGGCACACTGAGCAACGGGTTCACGTCTGGGTTCCCGCATCACACTTAGGGAGACTTCCCTAAGTGTCATAATTTGCATACATAAAAAGAGAGAAGCGCTTAACCTGGGAAGGAACAATAGCATAATAGCTTGTTCTATGGATAGTTACCACCCAAGAAGCAGCCTCTTTTTTGCTCAACATGTGCCTTTCACAGAGAAGAACTTTCCTGAAACATATCAGTCTGATCCTGACTTCACAGTACAGTCCAGCCCCGAAACACCAGGCAATCTCTCTCTGAACAAGGGAAACAGCAAAACCCCAGACGTACGTTTCGGCCTATTGTGAGCCTCGTCAGTTAGGTGCAGCCATATCCCTCTAGGCACACTGAGCATCGGGTTCACGTCTGGGTTCTCGCATCACACTTAGGGAGACTTCCCTAAGTGTCATAATTTGCATACATAAAAAGAGAGAAGCGCTTAACCTGGGAAGGAACAATAGCATAATAGCTTGTTCTATGGCTAGTTACCACCCAAGAAGCAGCCTCTTTTTGCTCAACATGTGCCTTTCACAGAGAAGAACTTTCCTGAAGCATATCAGTCTTATCCTGACTTCACAGTACAGTCCAGCCCCAAAATACCAGGCAATTCCTCTCTGAACAAGGGAAACAGCAAAACCCCAGACATACCTTTTGGCCTATTGTGGGCCTCGACAGTGAGGTGCAGCCATATCCCTCTAGGCACACTGAGCAACCGGTTCACGTCTGGGTTCCCGCATCACACTTAGGGAGACTTCCCTAAGTGTCATAATTTGCATACATAAAAAGAGAGAAGCGCTTAACCTGGGAACGATCAATAGCATAATAGCTTGTTCTATGGCTAGTTACCACCCAAGAAACAGCCTCTTTTTGCTCAACATGTACCTTTCACAGAGAAGAACTTTCATGAAGCATATCAGTCTGACCCTGACTTCACAGTACATTCCAGCCCCGAAATACCAGGCAATCTCTCTATGAACAAGGGAAACATCAAAACCCCAGACGTACGTTTCGGCCTATTGTGGGCCTCGTCAGTGAGATGCAGTCATATCCCTCAAGGCACACTGAGCAACGGTTTCACGTCTGGGTTCCCGCATCACACTTAGGGAGACTTGTTGCCCATTGTAGTAAATGCTGGACCTGTGACCTGTGTGGTTCTTCAAGTCATCTGTGCAGGATGTGTCCTTTGATGATGTTACAGGGGCTTGATAGAGTGAAGCCTTCCTATGCTGATGTTGCAAAAAAACATCTTCAGTTGCAGGTGAGCCATCTGTGAATGAGGAGGAGGTCTTTGATGAGGCATTGAACTCTATATTACCTCTTTTATGTAAGAAATCTGCAGTTGGGGTCCCTGTTGGAGAGGTGTCTGATGCTCCTGTGGTGGTTCCTGTGGCTGAGAAGGTGGAGGAAGCTCAATCTCATCTTCAGGAGGTGGATCTTGCTACATCTAATGTGATAGCTGCTTCGGATGTTCATGAAGCCCTGTTGCCAAATTCTGTGGATGATACTGTTGCTGTTCCTGGGACAGAGATTTTTTCCTTCACTGAGTCATCTTGTGATCCTGCTCCTGATGCTGTTCTTGGTGAAGGGGAGAACATTGATTGGTCTGCTGTTGTGTCCTCTAGTTCTGAGGAGGATATGGACACTGCAGGGAAAAAATCTGCCTACAAGCGAAAAAAAGATGCAGATTCTGATAGATGGGAGAGTCCTGATTTGCATCTTCCAGTAGTTAAGGGTGCAGATCCAGATACTACAAGTGATGCTGACTCTTTAATTTCAGAGTTTCCTTCTGTCTCTACTAAAGACGTTCCTTCTGACTCAAGCCAGTGTATAGGTGACTTTTCTGATGCCTCTTCTGTTGGTTATCTAGATAAAAGAGATGTGAACCAACTTGCTGAAGTTACTGGTTATGAGGCTGGCAAGGGGGAGCCTAGGAAGTCAGAACGTCACAGAGGCAGATTTAAAGGATCTCCTTTGAGTCCTAAGAAAAAGAAAGGAAAGAAGAAGTCCTGATGTTATTTCTTTTTTTGTTTTTTCTTTAATTTATTTTTGTGATGTTTCTGACCATTTCTTCACTTAATGTCAGGTGTATGAAAACTATAGCAAGGAGAGCTGCAATGTTTAAGTTATTATCTGTATGTTCTGCTAATATTTTTTGTTTGCAGGAATGTGGTCTCTCTGAACATCCTAAATGTGCTGACTGGGAATATGGTTCTAAAGTATGGTCTTGTTCTTCTGATAGGAATGGGGGGGAGTGGGAGTTTTGTTTAAGGGGTTTTGTTTTTCTATCCTTAATGTAGTTCATATTGTTCCAGGTCAGGTACTTTTGGTTAGTTTTAGTTTTTGTGGGACTGTTTTTCGTTTGTTTAATGTATATGCTTTTCCAAATAGGGTAGAACGTTTGCTTAATTTTGAAACATTAAAGTTTTTTCTGCCAGGTCGAGAGCCAACTTTTTTGGTTGGGGATTTTAATTGTATTATTAAGAATGGGGACAGAGAGGGTGGGATTGATTGTAGGGTGGATAGCTCAGGGAAGTTTTTACTTGATTTGCTTAAATCTTTCGGTTTGAAGGATGCCTTTGGGTCTGTTTCTTTTTCAGGGGAGGGTTTTACTTTCTTTAGTGATAGTGGTGGGATAAAATCTCAAATAGATTTTTGTTTTTTATCTAAATTTTTATGTGTTGATGATTTTTCTTTAAAGCGGATGCCCTTTACGGATGATGCCCTTTTGATGTGTAAGGTGAATTGTGATTTGAAGATTAAGTATTGTAAGGGTGTTTGGAAACTGAATGTGGATTTGTTAGAAGATGACAAGATTAAGCGTCAGTTTGTTTCGATGTATGAAAGGTGGCGTGAAAGAAAATGTGATTTTAGTAATGTGCTTATGTGGTGGGAATGGTTGAAGGTGGAAATAAAGAGTTTTTTTTTTATTAAGAAAGGCTGTGAGAAAGCTAGAATAGAAAGGGAGTTGTATGATAAATGGTATCTGAGGTTGTTGTATTTGTATGAATTGAGAAATTGTGGTATTGATGTGCATGAGGAAATTGCTGAAGCAAGAAAGATAATTAAAAAGTGTATGCATGAAAAAGGAAAGAAAATTGTTTTTATGGCAAGATTGGAGAAAATGGAAAAGGATGAGTCTTGTAGTAAATATTTTGAAGGAACAAAGTGTTTTTGATAACGTTGAGTGTGAAATTAATGGTACGGATGGTGTTTTGTGTGAAGTTCATAAGTTTTATAGTGAGCTGTATAAAGAAAAGACAAGAGATGTTTTATTGGAAAAGGAGTTGTTGGAAGACATTGAGGTTAAGTTGGAAAAATATGATAATGATTTGTTAGAAAGGGATCTAAATTTGGATGAGATTGCAGAGGTTGTTAGAAGTTTTAAGAATGGGAAGGTACCTGGCTGTGATGGTTTGCCTGTTGAATTTTATACTTGTTTTTGGAATTTGATTGGGGTGGATATGTTGGATGTTTGTAAGTTTGTTTTGAGAACGAATGTGTTGCCTGTTTCAATGAGGAAAGGTTTGATTGTTTTGTTATTTAAAAAGGGTGATAAGAGAGATTTGAGGAATTGGAGGCCGATTACGTTGTTGAATGTTGACTATAAGGTTATTGCAAAGGTGCTGGCAAATAGACTACGTGGAGGGATTGGTAAGGTTGTGGGTGAAGAGCAAGTGTGTGCTGTTCCTGGGCGTCAGATTTCTGAAAGTTTGTTGTTACTACGTGATGTACTGTGGTATTTGAGGGAGAGGATGAGGTCTGTTGCTGTTGCTATTGTGGATTTTGAAAAAGTGTATGATAGGGTAGTGCATGATTTTATTTTTCATGTTTTAGAATGTTTAGGTTTTTCTGGTAAGATTATTGGATGGTTTAAATGTTTGTATTGTGATATTGTGAGTCAAGTTCAGGTTAATGGTTTTTTGACTGAGGAATATTGTGTTAAATCAAGAGTGCGTCAAGGATGTCCTTTGTCTCCTGTGTTATTTGTATGTGTCATTGAGCCATTGTTAACTAGTTTGAGGAAGGATAAATTAGTTAGAGGTGTGAGTGTTCCTGGCAGTAATGGAAGGTGTTTAAAAGTGATTGGGTATATGGATGATGTGAGTGTGGTATGTGAGACTCAGGCTGGTTTGAGGAGGGTGAAAACTTCGGTTGAATGTTTTTGTATGGCAAGTGGTTTCAGAGTTAATTGGAATAAGTGTAAAGTTAAAGTTTTTGGTAATGATAGGGATATTGATTCCTGTGGATGGCCTGTGACTGACGGTGCAATTGAGGTGTTGGGTGTGAAATTTGATGTGGATTTGAAAGGCTTGGAAAGTTGGGAGAATGTTTTTGATAAAGTGAGTAGAAAACTTCAGTTTTGGTCTTTAAGGACTTTATCTTTGGAAGGAAAATTGTTAGTTATTAAATCGATTTTGATCCCTATTATGTTATATTTGGCTTTAGTTTTTCCGCCTCCTGAGAGGATTTTTCTGAGAATTTTGAGAGTGTTGTTTTCTTTTATCTGGAGTTCTGGTATGGAGCGTTTGAAAAGAGATGTTGTTGTTAAGAATAAGAATGTAGGTGGTAAGGGTTTTCCAAATGTAGAGAGATTTTTGGCTGTGAAATATGTTAGTAGATGTGTGGTTCTGAGTGGTAAGGATAGCTTGGCTGGTTGTATGGTAAAGTATGCTTGTGGAAATGTTTTAAGACGATATGGTTTGTTTGAAATTGATAGAAAGAAACCAGTATGTTTTGCTGTTCCGTGGTTTTATGTAAGGGTGGAATGTTGGATTAAAAAATATGGTTTGGAGAATGTTAGTAGGGAGATGTGGTGTGCAAACAGAATGGTGTTGAAAATGTTGGAGAAGCAGGAAGGTCTTGAGTTGATTGGGGGTTTGAATGAGAATGAATGTGTGTTGGTATGGAAAAATGTGTGTAATAAGTATATGATGAATAGGCAGAAAGATATTAGTTGGATGAGTGTGCATAAGTGTTTGCCGACAAGGGATTTTCAGAGAGTGCGTCGTTTAGTGGCTTCAGAAGTGTGTCCTAGGGATGGTTGTTGTCAAAGTGAGAGTGTTATTCATTTGTTTTGGAATTGTGAGTATGCTAGGGATGTTTGGAGAAGTTTGAAAATAATGATTAAGGGTCTGACTGGAGTGCAGTTTTTTACTTTTAATATGATGATGTATGGTTTGTGTGGAAGTGGTGTGGAAAAGGAGAAAGCAAGATTGATATGGTTGTTGGCATGTTGTATGAAGGAGTTGTTGTGGGATGTGCGTAATATTTTAATTTTTAAGAAAGAGGTAGTTACTGTAGGTAATTGTGTGGGTATGATTCGTGGGAAGTTGTTTTTGTATTTTTCTTTTGATAGGAGGCGATATGGGGAATTAGATTCTGAAGGCATCTGGAAGACAAAGAAGTTGAAGGATTGGATTATTTAGTTTTTTTTTGTTTGTTTTTTGTTTTTGTCTGTATTTGAAATATTTTTAATTTTATTCTGTGTGATTATTTAAGTTTTATGTTTGCATTTTGATTTTTTTTTCTGATGACAAAAGTTTGGGTCAATATTTCAGTTGTTTTGTAACAAGAGATATTTTGTTTGCATTTGTTATTATGATTTTATTTTGTATATATAAATATATGATTATTTTTCCAATAAAAGAATTACGAAAAGTACGTCTGGGGTTTTGTTGTTTCTCTTGTTCAGAGAGGGATTGCCTGGTATTTCGGGGCTGGACTGTACTGTGAAGTCAGGATCAGACTGATATGCTTCAGGAAAGTTCTTCTCTGTGAAAGGCACATATTGAGCAAAAAGAGGCTGCTTCTTGGGTGGTAACTAGCCATAGAACAAGCTATTATGCTACTGTTCGTTCCCAGGTTGAGCGCTTTTCTCTTTTTATTTATGTTTATTTAGTAGTTGTGATGTGGGGGGTGGCGGTTTAGGGGGTACTTTGTTTATTTAGTAGTTGTGATGTGAGGGGGGGTTTAGTGGTTTGGAATGGCATTTTGAAATGTCTTTTTTTATTTATTTTGTTTTTTATTTTTAAGTGTGATTTTAACATAACAATAAAATTAGTCTTTATTCTTTAGCTACGCGTGCAATATACTGCGGTAAGTTACTGGCGACGGCAGAAATGTGTAGTTGCGCCCATTTCTGAACCTTGCAAGTTTTTCCGACTTACGGAAGTTTATCATATTGCGGCATGTGTTATATGATTCACCCGATGTGCAAGGTGAACTTACGGGCGAAGTTGGTTTTCAGCAGTTGTGCTGAAAAATATGCTGAAAAATATGCAACATATGTAATCTCGCCCCAGATTATCTTTGATAAATCGACCCCCTTGTATGGTGAAATTGTTTTTCAATAGTCATACACCACCTACCACTTGCCTTATTTGGAGGAGCAAATCTAGGCTTTAGTAAGCAAACAAAAAGGCTACTCAAAGTCATTAAAGTTACATTATAATCAAAAAAAATGTATCTCCTTTAACGTGTACCCATTGTCTGTTTTACACATTGGGGAGCATTAAATATATATAAACAAATTTCTGAGGCAACAACTCCCACTGAGCATGAGTTCAGAGAATATATGTATATGAGTCTGTGGTTGGCTGATAGCTGTCATGTGATATAGAGGGGAAGGAAAGGTAAGCAAACTTTGAAAGTGTTATTGCATCGTTTTTATTTATGCATTTGTTGATCATTTAATTCTACTGCATTTAAAAGTCCTTTAAAAGTAAAGAATTTATAATACATTTTCATGATTTATATACCATGTGTCAGTTATGTTTCTTAAAAATATAATACATTTAGGGCCAGATTACGAGTGGCACGCTAGTGAAAAGGGGTTTATAGTGGTTGTTTGCACGAGTCGGTTGTAGCGCTCGTATTACAAGTTTAAAATAAACGTGATCGCTTGAGCGCAATTGAAGTTAACGCACATCCTCAGAGCTTTGGTTAACTGTTTGATAAAACAAAAAAGTGTCACAAAACACATCAAAAATACATTACAAAGTACAGTTACACTCATAATAGCACTATGTGTATATATCTATTTACAGACATATATACACATTTAAACACATAAATACATATGTACACACATATAGACATTAGAGCCCTTTGCAGTTAAGTAAATGAAAATATGTCAAATAATATTTATCAATATTCATATTTAATAAAGTGTTATAATGTATATTTACTGTAAATATTTCACATTTCAATGTTCTACATATAGCAGAATATGTTCTATGCATTTAAAAAAGCTATTCCTATAAATATCTGTATTTATCTATAACTATATACAGTATAATCATGTGTATATATATATATATATATATATATATATATATATATATATATATATATATATATATATATAGAGGCAGGGTCGGCTCCAGAACGAATGAAATGGGGGGGCATTTTTTTTTCATGAGGGGGCACGTATTTAAAAAGCATGTATGAGAGTCAAAATAAGAGCAGACCTACTGTGGCAGTCCAGGGGTTACATTTATCAGATCTCTGGCTGTGCAGGAGTTAGGTTTGTTTATATTTCTGGAAGTGCAGCGGTTACATGTGTCATATCTCAAGGAGTGTAGGGGTTACATTTATAAGATGTCTCGCAGTGCCGCAGCAGTTACATTTACCAGATTTATGGCAGTGCAGGGGTTACATTTGTCATATCTCAGGAATGTCTCCCACATATGACACAGCCAGTGGACACTGTTTGCATGTGTAGCTCTACCAATTACCCTACTAATGATTAAATAAGCTTTTACGTGACAATAAGTTTGAGTGCCAAGCAGTACATTACTTGTACAGATATTATTAATGATATTTACCAGCACACACACAGTATATACAGTATGTATATACACACAAATGTTATATATATATATATATATATATATATACATACATACATACATACATATACACACACATATACACACACACATATATATATATATATATATATATATACACACACATACACACACAGTATATATATATACCCTGTATATAGGTATAGATATAGTGTACCAAAATACCGTCAGATATATGTAGAAATATGTATTTTTTAATAAATACAACATATGCTGCTATTTAAAGAACATTGGAATGTAAATATTTATTTTTTCATGTCAGGTTAGCGCTCTTGAGAATATGTGATTGGGTTTGAGCACGAGTAGGGTTTTTCTACTTTTTTTCCCCATTGACTTCTATGGGGGAATACGCTAATGTACATGCAATATCCTAAGTTTGGCTTTTTGCATGCATCGGGTTAGCGCTTGTGCGAAAACAGTTTAGTTTCAACTTGTAATATGAGCAATACCCAACACCCACAAAAAACTTACTTCTAGCGGAGTTAGCGCGAGCAAGAGTGTTAAAAACTGCTCCACTTGCAATCTGGCCCTTACTTGGTTTTCTTTTTAAAAATGGATTACAGGTTATATACCGTACCAGGCAAATAAGCTTCAATAATGTAAATAGAGCTGTCTCACATGCAAGCAATACAGCCTGATGCGTGTTTCTCATCGAAGGCTAATTTATAATAATTGTGTAGTAAATAATATGTTGTTTAGGCAAATTTTATTTAGAATAATTGTGTATTAGTATTATACAATATATTATTTGTGTGAATTTGAGCTGGAGCAGGCCAGTACTAAGTAGGGTCTTTGATTTTGTTATTTTTTATATTAATTTACAGCTTTGTAACGTAAATCTCATAACTACTGACTTTAGATGGCGGTACGGATCTTGTGGTTAGAAGGTGTACCTCTCATTTTTTGGCCTCCCAGGCAAACTCGTAATACCGGCGCTAGGGGAGTCCCATTGAAAAAGTACTTTTTTAAAAATGCGGTACTGACGTTGCGTGACAGGCTAAAAGGTGTGCGGTACACCTATACCTACAAGACTTGTAATAGTAGCGTTAGGGAAAAAGCAGTGTTATGGGCCATAATGCTGCTTTTTCAATCATAACGCCAAACTCGTAATCTAGCTGTAAGGTAATAACGTTGTGCTTGTATAGAACAAAGGTCACATATACCTCAATTGACCTAAGAGTTTCTCACACAATTAACAGCTAGCAATAAAATATGTTGTGATTTGAATGTGTTTAGGATCACAAGCATACACATGAAATAGTCTATCCATATAACACATACCTTTTCTCAGTTACTTCATTAACTTTGCGACATAACTTAGGTCTCACTAGCTAAGGCGGGTGTGCCTTGATAAGAACTAAATGAAGATTCCCCTCAAGCTACGTATATGTGGTTATGTTGCTTTACCTCACAAAATTCTTTCTACTGCTCCAATACCAGTATCCCCATGCCACTACCCTTCCCCCTATAGCTTAACATGCCTTACCTAACGTACCAACCAAAGCTTTGAAACCATGGCCCATGGGTGCTTTATATTAGTTAAAGTTGTAAGTTCTCACGGATTACTACCCTCATTGTTTTGTGTTAATTGTTATACGGTCATTTTGTACTCGGATAAAAATAGTTTGTCTGGCCTACAGGGATAACCGGTTAAGCAATGTTACATTTTTTAGCTGCCTTGTGTGTCAGGCGCTTAACCTAGCTACTCTCCTTCAATCTTAACACTTTTCCCTCTGATTCACACTACTCCCTCTCTTTACCTTATCTTACTCCCCCTTCCCCCCCCTTTTCTTTTTCTTTTTCAGAATGGACTGCCAATCCAGAAAATTCCAGGCGCACAGCCTTACCTTTACTACTATTAATGCAAAAGGTCTCAATAATCCAGGTAAGAGGTCTTTAGCATTTAGAGAACTTAAAAACCTACACAGCCATATCATATTTTTTCAGGTGGCACATTTCCGCAGAGGCAGGGAACCAAAATGGTACAATGTACAATATCCCATGGCACATTTTGCCTCTGGTACATCCAAAAAATGTGGGGTGGGAATTTTAATACACCACTCTGTTCCTCTCAAACCCACACATATCAAGAAGGACCCGTATGGGCATTACATTGTACTTACGGGCACGTTTTATGATCACCCAATAACATTAACAACAGTATATGCCCCAAACATAGACCAGCATCAGTAAACTATTTTCTAAAGTACTGCTAGACCACGCGAAAGGCCCAGTGTTTTTAAACGGAGACCTCAATGTCCCCTTAGATTCAAGACTTGACACCTCTAATGGCACTGTCAGTATCCCTGGCTGGACGATTAAATATATCAAAACAACTATCTCTGATCTTGTTTTGCATGATGTATGGAGAACAATAAACCCAACAAATAAACGCCTAGATTTAGAGTTTGGCGTTAGCCGTCAAAACCAGCGTTAGGGGCTCCTAACGCTGGTTTTGTCCGCCCGCTGGTATTTAGAGTCAGTCATGAAAGGGTCTAACGCTCACTTTGCAGCTGCGACTTTTCCATACCGCAGATCCCCCTACGCCATTTGCGTATCCTATCTTTTCAATGGGATCTTTCTAAGGCTGGTATTTAGAGTCTTGGCTGAAATGAGCGTTAGAAATCTAACGACAAAACTCCAGCCACAGTAAAAAGCCAGGAGTTAAGAGCTTTCTGGGCTAACTCCGGTTCATAATGCTCTTAACTACTGTGCTCTAAAGTACACTAACACCCATAAACTACCTATGTACCCCTAAACCGAGGTCCCCCCACATCGCCGCCACTCTAATAATTTTTTTAACCCCTAATCTGCCGACCACACACCGCCGCCACCTACGTTATACTTATGTACCCCTAATCTGCTGTCCCTAACACCGCCGACCCCTATATTATATTTATTAACCCCTAATCTGCCGCCCCCAACGTCACCGCCACCTACCTACACTTATTAACCCCTAATCTGCCGACCGGACCTCACCGCTACTATAATAAATGTATTAACCCCTAATCCGCCTCACTCCCGCCTCAATAGCCCTATAATAAATACTATTAACCCCTAATCTGCCCTCCCTAACATCACCGACACCTAACTTCAAGTATTAACCCCTAATCTGCCGACCGGACCTCACCGCTACTCTAATAAATGTATTAACCCCTAAAGCTAAGTTTACCCCTAACACTAACACCCCCTAAGTTAAATATAATTTTTATCTAACGAAATAAAATAAATCTTATTAAATAAATTAATCCTATTTAAAGCTAAATACTTACCTGTAAAATAAACCCTAATATAGCTACAATATAAATAATAATTATATTGTAGCTATTTTAGGATCAATAAATTAATTACATAAAATACCTACAAATAAATACAAATAAATAAACTAACTAAAGTACAAAAAATAAAAAAAGAACTGTTACAAAAAATAAAAAAATAATTTACAAACATTAGAAAAAGATTACAACAATTTTAAGCTAATTACACCTACTCTAAGCCCCCTAATAAAATAACAAAGCCCCCCAAAATAAAAAAATGCCCTACCCTATTCTAAAATACAAATAGAAAAGCTATTTTACCTTACCAGCCCTTAAACGGGCCTTTTGCGGGGCATGCCCCAAAGAATTCTTCTCTTTTGCCTGTAAAAAAACATACAATACCCCCCCAACATTACAACCCACCACCCACATACCCCTAATCTAACCCAAATCCCCTTTAAATAAACCTAACACTAAGCCCCTGAAGATCATCCTACCTTATCTTCACCACGCCGGGTATCATCGATCCGTCCAGAGGAGGCTCCGAAGTCTTCATCCAAGCCCAAGCGGGGGCTGAAGAGATCCGTCATCGCCCTGAAGTCTTGATCCAAGTGGGCGCTGAAGAAGTCCATCATCGGGCTGAAGTCTTGATCCAAGCGGGCGCTGAAGAAGTCCATCATCGGGCTGAAGTCTTCTATCAAGCGGCATCTTCAATCTTCTTTCTTCCGGAGCCATCTTCTTCCAGCCGACGCGGATCCATCCTCTTCTACCGACGCCTACTCACCGAATGACGGTTCCTTTAAATGACGTCATCCAAGATGGCGTCCCTCGAATTCCGATTGGATGATAGGATTCTATCAGCCAATCGGAATTAAGGTAGGAAAATTCTGATTGGCTGATGGAATCAGCCAATCAGATTCAAGTTCAATCCGATTGGCTAATCCAATCAGCCAATCAGAATGAGCTTGCATTCTATTGGCTGATCGGTACAGCCAATAGAATGCGAGCTCAATCTGATTGGCTGATTGGATCAGCCAATCGGATTGAACTTGAATCTGATTGGCTGATTCCATCAGCCAATCAGAATTTTCCTACCTTAATTCCGATTGGCTGATAGAATCCTATCAGCCAATCGGAATTCGAGGGACGCCATCTTGGATGACGTCATTTAAAGGAACCGTCATTCGGCGAGTAGGCGTCGGTAGAAGAGGATGGATCCGCGTCGGCTGGAAGAAGATGGCTCCGGAAGAAAGAAGATTGAAGATGCCGCTTGATAGAAGACTTCAGCCCGATGATGGACTTCTTCAGCGCCCGCTTGGATCAAGACTTCAGGCCGATGATGGACTTCTTCAGCGCCTGCTTGGATCAAGACTTCAGGCCGATGATGGATCTCTTTAGCCCCCACTTGGGCTTGGATGAAGACTTCGGAGCCTCCTCTGGATGGATTGGTGATACCCGGCGTGGTGAAGATATGGTAGGATGATCTTCAGGGGCTTAGTGTTAGGTTTATTTAAGGGGGGGTTGGGTTAGATTAGGGGTATGTGGGTGGTGGGTTGTAATGTTGGGGGGGGTATTGTATGTTTTTTTTACAGGCAAAAGAGCAGAATTCTTTGGGGCATGGCCCACAAAAGGCCCTTTTAAGGGATGGTAAGGTAAAAGAGCTTTTCTATTTGTATTTTAGAATAGGGTAGGGCATTTTTTTTATTTTGGGGGCTTTGTTATTTTATTAGGGGGCTTAGAGTAGGTGTAATTAGCTTAAAATTGTTGTAATCTTTTTCTAATGTTTGTAAATAATTTTTTTATTTTTTGTAACTTAGTTCTTTTTTTATTTTTTGTACTTTAGTTAGTTTATTTATTTGTATTTATTTGTAGGTATTTTATTTAATTAATTTATTGATAGTGTAGTGTTAGGTTTAATTGTAGATAATTGTAGGTAGTTTATTTAATTAATTTATTGATAGTGTAGTGTTAGGTTTAATTGTAACTTAGGTTAGGATTTATTTTACAGGTACTTTTGTAATTATTTTAACTAGGTAGCTATTAAATAGTTATTAACTATTTAATAGCTATTGTACCTGGTTAAAATAAATACAAAGTTGCCTGTAAAATAAATATTAATCCTAAAATAGCTACAATATAATTATTATTTATATTATAGCTATATTAGGGTTTATTTTACAGGTAAGTATTTAGCTTTAAATAGGATTAATTTATTTAATAAGATTTATTTTATTTCGTTAGATAAAAATTATATTTAACTTGGTGATGTTATGGAGGGCAGATTAGGGGTTAATACTATTTATTATAGGGTTATTGAGGCGGGAGTGAGGCGGATTAGGGGTTAATACATTTATTATAGTAGCGGTGAGGTCCGGTCGGCAGATTAGGGGTTAATAAGTGTAGGTAGGTGGCGGCGACGTTGGGGGCGGCAGATTAGGGGTTAATAAATATAATATAGGGGTCGGCGGTGTTAGGGGCAGCAGATTAGGGGTACATAGGGATAACGTAGGTTGTGGAGGTGTACAGAGCGGCAAAAAAAATAATATGCAGGGGTCAGCGATAGCGGGGGCGGCAGAATAGGGGTTAATAAGTGTAAGGTTAGGGGTGTTTAGACTCGGGGTACATGTTAGGGTACATGTTAGTGTGCAGACATAGGAAGTGTTTCCCCATAGAAAACAATGGGGCTGCGTTAGGAGCTGAACGCTGCTTTTTTGCAGGTGTTAGGTTTTTTTTCAGCTCAAACTGCCCCATTGTTTCCTATGGGGGAATCGTGCACGTTTTTGAAGCTGGCCGCGTCCGTAAGCACCGCTGGTATTTAGAGTTGCAGTGGCGGTAAATTATGCTATACGCTCCCTTTTTGGAGCCTAACGCAGCCCTTCTGTGAACTCTAAATACCAGCGGTATTTAAAAGATTCGGGAGAAAAAAAGCATGCTTAGCTAACGCACCCCTTTGGCCGCAGAACTCTAAATCTAGCCGAAAGATTTTACTTACTACTCACCCGTATACAAGTACTCACAAATTTATTATATTTTTACCAACACTACGGATTTGGACATGATCAGTGAGTGCAACATCAGCTCAATTACCTGGTCTGATCATGCCTCTGTCACCTGTGCAGTACAGTGGCCTGACATTTCCCCTACAACATACATTTGGAGACTGGACAATACACTCCTAGATAAACTATTAAACATGACTTTAACCGACTACCTCATACATAACGAACCTACTCATTCATCCCTGACAAATATGTGGGAAGCCCACAAATGCATTATGCGTGGAGAATTTCTCAAACATAAAGCAAGATTACTCAAACAATATAGAGCAAAACACTCACAACTGTTAAACACCATATCAACTCTAGAAGATAAACATAAACAAAACTATCTAAATGTAAACTTTGGAAAGACCCTAACACAAACTAAAGTTGACCTTAAACAGCATTTAATGGAGGTTTATCAACGTAGAGTACTAACAATCAAACAACAATACTACGAAGAGGGAAACAAACCTGGAAAACTATTAGCCAGATCAATAGATCACATATACACTATATAAAGGCTGCAGATGGTACATTACTGAAATGTAACTAACAAATTGCCAATACCTTTCACTCATACTATAACGCTTTATACAACATTACAAATACAACAGAAGCACAGATGCAACATAAAAACATTCTTTCCCAGCAACAAGCTATTGATAATTACCTAGCCACATTAGGATTACCACGATTGGATAAATCAGGCATAGATAGCCTAGATGCAGCTATCTCATTGGAAGAATTATCCCATGCAATCAAAGACCAACCAAACGGTAAAAGTCCAGGGCCTGACGGGCTTACCCCTAGATACTACGAAACATTTTTTAGCACCCTAGCCCCAACAATGCTTCAGCTCTTTAACGGCCTGAATTATAACCCTCAACTTACAAGCCCAATGTTGGAAGTGCACATCGCTATTATCCCTAAATCCGGCAAGCCCCCTTCTGCCCCTGAAAACTTTAGACCTATACCTCTATTAAATACAGATGTTAAAATCCTAGCTAAGGTCCAAGCAAAATGTTTAAATAAATATCTCCCAGATCTTATATCGACAGATCAGGTGGGATTTGTCCGGGAAGAGAAGCCCGGGACAACACCTCCAAGGTACTACAGTTAATACATTATGCTCGAGTAGAGGACGTACCTATGGCACTCTTCGACCGCGTCGATTGGCTTTTTCTGCGTCATGTTATGAAGGCTATGAACTGCGGAAACTCATTTATAAATATGACATGGCTTTATACTCCACTCTGAATGCGTGAGTCACAGTTAATGGGGCCCTATCGGACACATTCAATATCACAAATGGCACTAGGCAGGGATGCCCCCTGTCCCCCCCTCTTATTTGCCCTATCAATTGAAGCCCTTACACACAAAATTAGGAATAACCCCAAAGTTACCGGAATAAAAATAGGAGATACTAAACATAATCAAGCACTTTATGCGGATGATATACTCTACACCCTTACAAATATAGATACCTCTGTCCCAGAACTTCTCAAAGAAATAAAAACATACGGTACGCTTTCTAATTTTCACATTAATCTCACAAAATCTGAGCTTTTTATATTAGTGCATCACAGGAACAAATACAACACATGCAGAATAATCACAAGGTGCCCATAGCAACAACGCAGCTAAAATATTTAGGTATTCACATCACAGCGAATCCCCAGGACCATTACCTAAAATTAAAAGAGGAAGAGTCAGAGATCTCTCATCATGGAAGAATAAACCTCTCACATGGCTTGGTAAAATAGGGGTAAACAAAATGAACATCCTCCCACGTATCTTGTATCTTACAGACTGTCCCAATTCCTCTACCAAAAGACTTCCTACCTCACCTACAAAAAACAATAGAGCAATTTATATGGATAGGTATGAAACCATGAGTCCCAAGAAAAAGGATGTATCTACCACAAGATAGAGGGGGGTTGGAATTCCCTGACTTAGCCACTTACAGGTGTGCAATACTTTTACAGCGCCTAATAAAATGGTCCCAAAATACCACACATAAAGCTTGGGTACGACTAGACGGACAAATATTCAAGCTAAATAATATGGGCACACTGGCCTGGATCCCATCTGCGGTACGCCCCAAAAGGCTAAGTAAATACCCTATATCTACAGAAATACTACATGAATTGGACAAATTATTGGCTACCAGCATGTATCTATCCTCTAAACACTCATCATTATTACCCATCATAGAAAACCCAGAATTACCATATCATAACCTAGGAACACGCATGAGCATAAGTGGTGACATATTATCCTTATGGATGAGATACAACAAACTTTCACATTACCTGACACATCATAAACAAAAAGAAAATTTTGCAAGAGAACTCACCTCATTTGAACACCTATGCACAATGATCACTCACCGAAACGCTTGATCTGTTTAGTATACAAACTCCTACTCTTACCCCCAAACACACAACTACCGACATACACTATAGCCTAGAGCAAAGACCTTAATATTGATATTGATCAAGAAACCTGGCTCAGATCATTTAAATTAGCGAAGCGCTCGTCAATATCCGTTACTGTGCAAGAAATAAAACTAAAATTAATGTGTAGGTGGTATCTCACACCGACAAGATTACAGAGGTGCTTCCCATCAGCGAGCTTTCTGTGCTGGAGGGGTTGTGGAGAGCATGGCACACTTCTTCACATATGGTTGTCCTGCCTAAGACTTCTGGTCAACAGTGATGGTCCTTATATCTGACAAACTACAAATTATAATCCCAAACACCCCAGAAACGATTCTTCTTCTCCACCTCCCAAAAATGAGAGAAACACATACACGGCCCTACTACTGATTATGCTCACAGGAGCCAAAAAACTAATTCCCAGGAAATGGAAATCAGGGGTCATATCAACAATTGAGGAGTGGTTCTGCTCGATTGATGAGCTACTTTTGCTGGAAAGATTTCATTACTTCAAAATTAACCAAATTGGCACCCATGAAATGATGATAGCTTCCTGGAGTGATACTCACATTGAATAATTAACACTCAAAGCAAATAGTCATTACATAAACTGTAGAATTTTTTTTTTGTCCTCTCCCCTATTCCTATCTTTCATAAGTCTTTCTAATCCTCTTCTCATATTTAACACCCGGTTCAAGGTTTATATACATTTAAACAATGTATATATACATTTTGAAGAAAATTTTAAAAAATCAAGCTCTAAACAAAATGTGGTGAACTTAGATCCTCATGGATTAATACTTAACATTTTGTTTCAGATTTTGATTTCTCTTTGGTTTTCTATTAGTCAAAATTGTTTGATTATGAGAACTGTTTTACTAAAAAATTGTAAACAATGATGACACCAGTCTGTTGGTGGTATATATACTGTTCTTTTTTTATTGTACACCTGAAATTTTGATTCAATAAAGCTTGTTTAAAAAAGAAAAAAAAAATGCTAGGAGTTATATAGACTCTATTTATTAATTTCAAGTGAGATTCTCTCCAGAACAGAAGAGGCATTGCAGTCCAAGTTCTCTTAGTATTCTTTGAAATTATAGATACAAATGTTTATTGTTTAAAAAGCTAGGTTACACCTTTACTATCCATTCCACAGTTTTGCACAACCAACATTGTGATATTATTAAACTTTATAAACTCTAAGGGGTAGATTTATCAAGCAGTGGATGCTGTAATCTACCCCCGAAGTTTCAGATCCGCCTGAAAATTAAGTTAAGAAGCAGCAGTCATAAGACCGCTGCTCCTTAACTCATCCACCACCTCTGAGGTTGTGAATAGCAATCATCCCAATCAGATACGATTGGGATGATTGACACCCCCTGCTAGCGGCCAATTGGCCGTAAATGTGCAGGGGGCCGCATTGCACAGGCATTTCACCATTTTTCTTTGCATAAATGTTTTGTAGATGATCCACTTATACAGTCGGTATTTAGCGATGACGGACGGACATGATCCACTACAGCGGATCATGTCCATCCGACATATGATAACTCTACCCCTAAATCTCTACCTGATTCTAAGTCCCTGCAGGCCGCATTTATCTAAGTGAATTTTATTAGCTTTTCACAGCAAGACAGTGCTAGTTAATGTGCTGTGCTCACTCCTGTGGAGTTACGAATGAGTCAGCAATTATTGGCTAAAATCCAAGTCTGTAAATAGCACTGAGATAAGGGGGCAGGTTGCAGAGGCTTATATACAAGGTAATTACAGAGGTAAAAAGTATATTGATATAACCGTGTTGTTTATGCAAAACTAGGTAACAGGTAATAAAGGGATTATATTTTTAAACAATAAAACTTCTGAAGTAGACTGTCCCTTTAAGGTGAAAGCCAGATCCTAGAAATAGGAAAAAAAATAGAGGCGCCTAGTGTGATACTGTAAGGACCAAAAGGATAAAGGCAAGTAGATATATGAAATATACTCACAAACCAAGGTGCACATCTAGTGCAATAATCAGCAGGCTGAGACTTCAGAGCCGCTCAGCTGACTCAATCCATAGGCGATAGGAGTCATAGGACCAAGCTGGATCATGTTCTCTAAGGAGTTAGCAGAACAATAACAAGAGCCCAAGAGCGGTTCAAACGTTCACCGGTGCTAAACTCAGTAACCCTAAGAGTCCAAAATCCAATCAACAGGAGCAAGGTGTAGATAAAAATAGTTTCCTTTATAAAAACAATTAAAATACATAGGGAACACAGCAACGCGTTTCTCAGCATAAGTGCTGTTTCATCAGGCTGTAGTGTTCCTATCGCACTTTGCTCTAATTATATCAGTTATCTAACCAATCATAAATGTATAAAATAACACACCCATAAAATAATCACACTTTATTAATTTACCACTCAGCGTCCGTGTGCAACTGAACCCACAATAGTGATGAGATGTATGACTTAATAATATAAACCAATCTGTATTCAGGTGATGACCCATCCGCCGATATACTACATCCCATTGGACCCGGAGGATGACATGAAAACCAATCACACAATAGTGTGTGGTGCACCAGCATGTTTGGACATATAGACATGTATCAGAACTAAATTTGTAAAATAAGGGCTAGCGACTAGAACATTAGAACATTTACGTTCATCACAAGACACCAGCAAGAGCTATTTCCCTGTTTTGGGGTGGACGGTTTTAGCCTGTTGATTATTACCAATTTTTCTAAGTAACACTGGGATACGAATTATCAGAAATATTGAGCCACGAATCATTCTAATTTACTGAATTTTTTATTTTTTTATTTGTTTATATATTTGATATATATACTGTACATACATCTTTTATATATCATATTTTTTATTCTATATTACACTAATTATATTATTTTTAATATTTTAACTATTATTTCTAATATCTGAACTATCACCTTATTGTATTTTGTACTGTGTTTATTATTGGCGCACCTCTTTCATGGCAGTTCAGCATCTAGGCGTTAAAGGGGCATGAAAGTCAAACTTATAACATTTTAGAGATTTAGATAGCACCTACAATTAAATAAATATTAATAACCTTTTCAGTTTACTTTAATTATAAAACTTTCTCCTTATCCTTTACTGAAAAGTAACTCCTATGTGTGCATATATAGGTAATCACAGGAGCATGCACATATATTGAGAACTATATATATTATTAAAACAGTGTTGCCTAAAGTGCTTAAAGGGCCATAATACCCAAATGTTTAAACACTTGAAAGTGATGCAGCATAGCTGTAAAAAGCTGACTAGAAAATATCACCTGAACATCTCTATGTAAAAAAGAAAGATATTTTACCTCAAAAAATCCTCAGTAGCCACCTCCCATTGTAAAGGATTTCTAAGCAGCATATTAGTGTGTCTGTCCTGGGAAAACTGAAGGGATGAGCATCGTGCACTCTCATATTATTTCACCAATCAGGTAAAGGAAGCTTACTATGAAATCTCATGAGAGTTAAGTCAAATCTCATGAAATCACAGTAAGAGTTCATGACCTCAGCACTGCTGATGCTGATTGGCTGCTGTTTATTTCTTCATTTTTTTAAAAATTTTTACCTGCAGCTGGGAGCAGCTGAGTATAACTTTTTACACAGAACTAACTCTGCTGAGCTGAGGAGATTGTGAGGTAAAATATCTTCCTTTTTTACATAGAGATGCTCAGGTGATATTTTCCTGTCAGCTTTTTACAGCTATACTGCATCAGTTTCAAGTGATTTAGCATATGAGTATTATGTCCCTTTAAGACACATGCACGGTTCTGGACCTACCTCAATAATGGTTTGATTTCAAAATGGTTATTTCCATAATTTATCTTCTCCACACTTTGCAAACATAAATAAGCCAATGGGGGGAGCATTTTTTTATTTCTCTGATTTCACTAGTTGCCACACTGTCAAAATGACTAGGCTTTTCCATTCCCGAGATAGACATGCAATCAAAAAATTAGACAACAATGAACCACAATTATTTTCTACAGTAGTTTCCAGTCAATCCAACTTCTTTTGTGATATTTTTCAGTGACAATTAACATCCTTTTACAGTTTAACACCTTGTTATAAACCCTGCATTCTTTCCTTTAGGCACGTCAGTACAATCTGCAGCTATTGTGTAAATAAACATAGTGGAAAAACTAGTGTAACCCTTCAAGTCTGAAATATGTTATCTCTATGGCCTGAGGTCACATTGGTCTGCTGTAGTTGATATCTTCTGTTTGTGTTGTGCAAACCATGATGGAAACATTTGCTATTGTAAAACTGAACAAATCCAGTTCCATGTTTATCATAATGAAACTGTTGCTTATTCATAAAGCCCAATTGTCACAAACGAAGAATGACTAAACTAGTAGTGTTCTGAGATATATTAGGTTTACAGTTATCTCACATAAAAATTACAAATATATACACACACACACACACACAAATATACAGGTATCCAAACTGCTTGGGACCGGAAAAAAAGGTTTGTGTTTTGGAATATTTGTATATTTGTATCTGTTAAATGGGACAGCTTAAAGAGAGGATGGGACCAAGGGTATAAAAGTGTAAATAGAAATATCTTATGTAATTTAGGCAAATATTTACATGTCTTCATACAGATTATACATGCAACATAAAGGGAGTTTTATATAATGTTATTACTTTTTTATACACAGTACTATCAGAAATATAGTACAGTACTGTATCAGAAAAGCTCTTGTTTTAAATAAATATAGACAAGCATTTGCATTTTAGAACACACACAAAAAAACAAAGTTTCAAGCAAAGAAGTTTGTGACTTTCCTGTGGAGAAAAATAATAGTTTTTAATAAAAACATTTAATAAAATATGAATAAGAAAAGTTTGGATTTTGGAATTTGTACCTGTATACGCACACACACACAATCCCTGGTTTCAGCTTTTCAATGGTAATTTAGAATGTAAACACTGCACTCCACCCCTATACACCAGGCAAACACTAGAAACGATTCCCTTCTCCCACCAACATTTCTTAGCAGAAATAGAAAATGCTTTACAAAGTTATTCAATAAGACTTGCAGAATTCCCTTCTATGAAGGCTAGAGAATGTTTTGTACATTCTGAGTATTTGTTCTCCATAGTATCAGGCCCCAAGGTATTCTTCTGCTTGTACCTTATCTGACACCTTTACGGGTATTGATGGTAGAGCTACTGGAACATTGAGGTTATCTAAGGACATATTTGTGCTTAGAAGTGCTGTTGGATACAGCACAGGATGAAGAGCTATAAAGGACATAGTGTACACTAAGTGTAGGGTTGCCACCCAGCCGGTATTTTACCGACACGGCCGGTATTTTTAAGGTTCATGTCAATGTAGAAAATAAAGAATAAATATTTAAGTGAAACTTCTTCTGAGTGTGATGAATACTAGTTATAAACAAATGAGCATTTAAAATCAGTCCTATCAGCTTTAGTTTTTGAGTTATGCTGTTTAATTATTTATAGTAATCCTTACTCTTAAGCTGGTTTCAGCGCTCCCTAGTGCTTTGTGTTTTATATTGATTAGTCCTGTAGGTCTTTGAGGGTAACCTATTTTTTCTAGTTGGAATTTGTAGTAATTTATATTTTTTGGCGCTGGTCACTTAAGTCTATTTTTTGTTTAATTATTTATGCAAATTTATGTTAATTAGCATGGCCGGTATTTTCTTCCAAGAAAGGTGGCAACCCTAACTAAATGTGATGTAGGAATCAGCAGCAGTAGTGCTAAACATAGTTGTTTGTGACCTGAATGTTGGAAATGACATTGACAAGTTATAACAATTAATAGAAGACACTATTTAGCATTTGGTTATTTGTCAATGATAATCCAAATATTCTTGTACCTGACGGACCCTAGGTGGTTTTTGGACTTTGCCTCTTGCCTGCTTCTTTGTTGTGTTACAGGCTGATTACCTGGATACTGACCTCTATGTACTTAACAACCTGGCTATGGATTTATTTACTGGCTCCTGACCTTGGCTTCAAACCTGACTACTCTCTTAAATACTGATGTTGATGCCTGGTTCCTGACTGCTTAAAAATCACTATCCTTGGATTGTTCCTTATTACTTCTTCTAGTCTATCTTCTGCTTGATTCCAGTAGACAGCCAAAGAATCTGTTGGCACTCTACAAATACCTAATAATAATAATAATAATATGCTAACACAGAGACACAGGCAAATTAGCGATCTATGCATAGAGTTATTTGTGCTTAAGTCATGGACAAAATAAAATCATTTTAAAGTAGGCTGACCATATTGCCGCTTTAAAAAGGGACACATATGAAAAATACATATGTCAGGGCTGTTTTCAGAGCTGTTTAAAAAAATGGTTTTGTATAAGAACCCTCACATATGTATTTTTCATATGTGTTCCTTTTTAAAGCGGCAATATGGTCAGCTTATTTTAAAGGGACAGTAAAGACCTTGCAATTACAAGACATTTCTTTTGTGTTGCTATAGAATAATATATCAGCCAATTCTTAATGTTTTAAAACAAATAAACATTCTTTTTACTGCAATTATATATCAATAAACAAACTCCACCCACCATTTTTCTTATTTGGAGAAGCAAATCTTGGCTTTAGTCCTCAAACAAGAAGGCTCGCCTCAGCTATAATGTTACTATAGAGGGCATTGTTTTGCAGTTGTTACAAGTTAAAGCCAATTAGGGACCCATATAGCATGGTTTGCCTCGTGAAGTCAGAGGGTGCAGTTTAAGTTCTGGGAATTAGCAATTGCTCAATTTTTTGGAACTAAATTACATGAAAAGGGGCACAATAAATAATAAAAGTATATTGCAAAGTTGTTTAAAAATGCATAACTAAACATTTTATATACAAATCTCAAGGTATTTGTTGTCCCTTTAATTAGCTACTTGGCCCTTCTAATTATCAAACTTCTGCATTCTCTATTTAATGTAATAGGTTTTTATAAGCAAGTTGGTCATAAATAAGGTATAAGGCTCCATTTATAAAGCAGGGATAGCAGCTTTGGAGCCCTGGAGTTCAGGCTTACATGAACAGCTGATACCTAAAGGAATAGTCTAGTCAACATTAAACTATCATGATTCAGACAGAACAGGCAATTTTAAGCAACTTTCTAATTTACTCCTATTATCAATTTTTCTTTGTTCTCTTTGTTAATCCTGGGCTTACCAAGATGGGTGAAGTTTAGTGTTAAAGGCATATTAAACCTAAAGATTTTCTTTTGTGATTCAGACAGAGTTTACCATTTTAATAAAGTTTCCAATTTACTCCTATTATCATATTTGCTTTGTTCTAATTATAGTCTTTGTTGAATAGATACCTGGGGGTCGATCCGATAAAAATCGTCGCCCGCAAAAGCCGGCGACGCCAATATTTGCGCGGGTTTGGTATCACATATACGGCGTAACCTAGAAGTTACGTGCGTATATTTCTGCCGTCGCCCGTAGTTTTTTGGGCTATAGGCAGGTATACCAAACCAGCGCAGTTTGGTATCCAATATGCAGCGTAAGGACTTACGTGGCAAAAATGGAGAAAACGTACTCCATTTTCACCTCGCAACAAAAAGCAGCCGTAAGAAGCCTTACGCTGACTATTGGAGCCCCGTAACTCCCTAAACTGGCTGCTAAAATAAACCTAACACCTAACGCATGCTCAATGTCTATCTCCCTGTCAACCGCGATCTTCTAAAATAAACCTAACACCTAACGCATGCGCAATGTCTATCTCCCTGTCAACCGCGATCTTCTAAAATAAACCTAACACCTAACGCATACGCAATGTCTATCTACCTGTCAACCGCGATCCCCCCCCCCCCCCCCCGAAATCCCTAATAAAGTTATTAACCCCTAAACCGCCGCTCCCGGACCCCGCCGCCATCTACATAAACTAACCCCCTACTGTGAGCCCCTAAAACCGCCGCCATCTACCTTATCTATCCCCTAATTAGAACCCCTTACACCGCTGTCATCTACCTTATCTATCCCCTAATCTGACCCCTTACACCGCCGCCACCTATATAAAAATTATTAACCCCTAATCTAATCCCCCTATACCGCCGCCAGCTATATTAATATTATTAACCCCTAATGTAAGCCACTTACACCGCCGCCATCTCTATTAAAATGATTAACCCCTTATTTAATCTACCTACCCCGCCGCCAGCTATATCATCTATATTAACCCTAAGTATATTATAGTTAATATAGGTATTACATTATATATATTAACTATATTAACCCTAATTATATTAGGGTTAATATAGTTAATATAGTTACTATAGTATTTATATTAACTATATTAACTCTATCTAACCCTAACACCCCTAACTAAATGTATATTAAATTAATCTAATTCATTTATAAACTAAAATATTCCTATTTAAATCTAAATACTTACCTATAAAATAAACCCTAAGATAGCTACAATATAATTAATAATTACATTGTAGCTATGTTAGGGTTAATATTTATTTTACAGGTAAATTGTTAATTATTTTAACTAGGTATAATAGCTATTAAATAGTTATTAACTATTTAATATCTACCTAGTTAAAATAATTACCCAATTACCTGTAAAATAAATCCTAACCTAAGTTACAAATACACCTACACTATCAATAAATTAAATAAACTACAAACATCTATCTAAAAATACAATTAAATTAACTAAACTAAATTACAAAAAAAACCAAACACTAAATTACAAAAAATAAAAAAAGATTACAAGATTTTTAAGCTAATTACACCTATTCTAAGCCCCCTAATAAAATAATAAACCCCCAAAATAAAAAAAATTCCCTGCCCTATTCTAAATTAAAAAAAATTCAAAGCTCTTTACCTTACCAGCCCTTAAAAGGGCCTTTTGTGGGGCATGCCCCAAAGAATTCAGCTCTTTTGCATACAAATACAATACCCCCCCCCCCCATTACAACCTACCACCCACATACCCCTATTCTAAAACCACCCAAACCCCCCTTAAAAAAGCCTAACACTACCCCCCTGAAGATCTCCCTACCTTGTCTTCACCACACCGGGCCGAACTCCTGATCCGATCCGGGCGATGTCTTCCTCCAAGCGGCAAAGAAGAATTCTTCCTCCGGCGATGTCTTCCTCCAAGCGGCAAAGAAGAATTCTTCCTCCGGCGACGTCTTCCTCCAAGCGGCAGCAAAGTCTTCATTCTTCCGGCGGCATCTTCAATCTTCTTTCTTCACTCCGCCGCCGCGGAGCATCCATCCCGGCCGACTACTGAACTACGAATGAGGTACCTTTAAATGACGTCATCCAAGATGGCGTCCGCCGAATTCCGATTGGCTGATAGGATTCTATCAGCCAATCGGAATTAAGTTAGAAAAATCTGATTGGCTGATTGAATCAGCCAATCAGATTCAAGTTCAATCCGATTGGCTGATCCAATCAGCCAATCAGATTGAGCTCGCATTCTATTGGTTAGGATAGTGAGGGGGGATAGCTATATTATCTATTAATATAGATAATATAGCTGGCGGCGGGGTAGGTAGATTAAATTAGGGGTTAATCATTTTAATAGAGATGGCGGCGGTGTAAGGGGCTTACATTAGGGGTTAATAATTTTAATATAGATGGCAGCGGTGTTAGGGGCTCACTTTAGGGGGTTATAGATATAATATAGCTGGCGGCGGGGTACGGGAGCGACGGTTTAGGGGTTAATAACTTTATTAGGTTGCGGCGGGGTACGGGAGCGGCGGTTTAGGGGTTAATAGCTTTTTTATTGTTAGGATAGTGAGGGGGGATAGCGGATAGAGGGTTAGACGTGTCGGGCTTTGTTAGGGAGGCGTGTTAGACTTGTCGGGCTATGTTAGGGAGGCGTGTTAGACAGTGCGGGTGTTTTAGACTTTAGTCAGGTTTTATAGGTGCCGGCAGTTTCTAACGTGCCGCAAGTCACTGGCGATGCCAGAAATTTGTACTTGCGCAGATTTCTGGACATCGCTGGTTTGTCAGACTTACGGCACGTTAGCATCTGACGGCGACTTATATAGGATAGCTCGAGTTGCGAGCTGAAACTGCGGGCGACGCCGGTTCTCTCGCTTGCGCCGCAAACTGCGATCTATATCGGATCGCGCCCCTAGACAGGTGTCTGGAGCACTACATGGCTGGAAATATTGCTGCGATCTAGTGCTTTTGTAAATATATAACTTTCTTGCAAAACTGCTGTTATATAGTGCTCCAGAAGTGGGCCGGCTCCTAAACATACATTCCTGTTTTTCAATAAAAGATACCAAGAGAATGAAGAAAAAATTATTATAAAAGTAAATTATAAAGTTGTTTAAAATTGCATGCTCTATCTATATCAGTGGTTCCCAAAACATGATGAAGACTTACTTACCTATTGTCAGCACTTGGAGGCTCTTCATTCTGATTTCAATCAACAATTTGAAGATATTCCTTAAATTGAATGTAGCCAATTGGATTTTGGACCCCTTTTACGAGTACAAACGCAGAGGAATCTCCAAAATTACAGGAAGAACTGAAAGAATTAACAACAAATGAAGAATTGAACTTTAAATAAAAAATGGCTACCTGCAGTTTCTGACTGCAAAAACAGATACCTACATATTATCCTGAATTGTGGGCTATAGTACAAAAGTTTTTAATTGCATTTCCTTCATTGTATTTAGTGGAACGTGGGTTCAGTGTGGTCATAAATTTGCTAACTGAAAAAAGAAACCAACTGCAAATGTTGCTGACAAAAATAGAGCCAAGCATTAATAAATTTCATGTTCATCCTTCTCATTAGGTTTATTTTTAATGGTATATGTCTTTTTTATGTTACTGTGGTTGATTTTAATAAATAATTTTACAATTTCCAGATTCAAGATGTCTTATTTACAACAACTTCCTTCTTTACTATGTTGTAGGATGCAGGTAGAAGTACAGATACATAAAAAAATGTCACTGCATCTTTCTGTTTGTTCACTTAAAGAAGGTAGGTTTCCAGGGGGGCGCTGAGTATTTTTTTTCTGAAAAAGGGGGGGGGGCAGGCTAAAAAAAGTACGAGAACCTCTGATCTACATTGTAAAAGAAAATTTTTGGGTTTCATATTCCTTTAACTAGGGCATAATAGACAATGTTTTAGGGTCAGGATAAGGGATTTTTCTTCATGGGTCTCAAATATTAAGCAATTAAAATGAAAAAAAAAAATGAAACAGCTTTTGCTTTATAGATTTTTTTTAGGCAAGAAACATGTAGTGCTATTATACGCTAATTGCACTCAAGTGAAATCAGTAGTGAATCTATTCTTTCTCTTGTATTACAAGTTTAAAGTACTTTAAATACCTATGTTCTTCACTTACAAGAACATTTATATATATATTTAAGTACAGTATATAAATATCTATTTAAAAATCTATAGCTATATCTGAATGAATATATATATAGATGTCTGAGGACAGGTGTATGCCCTAAAACTTTAACATGTATTTTTTACAGTAAAACGTATTATGTCAATACCGGAGAGTGCCTTCCTTATTTTGGAGAATTTATGAGCATAATTTGAGGCGCACCCTGGGAGCTGTTGAAGTTGAGCGAGTGCTGGGTTCTTTTGGGATAATATATATATATATATATCTCATGTTCTTGTAAGTGAAGAACATAGGTATTTAAAGTATTTATTAATGCACCTTTGGCTTTTGATATTTTTAAATATATAGATTTAAAAATAAAAATATTTTTTTTTTCTAATTGAAGAGCATAGGTATTTAAAGTATTTGTATTAAATAATATATTAACTTTGGTTAAAAGGGATATTTTATATGTAAGATGTTTGACTGGAAAGGACTCAGCGGTATACATATATAAATATATATGTTTGTATGTGTGTATTTATATATATATATATATATATATATATATGTGTGTGTATGTATGTGTTTATATACATGTTTGTGTGCACTTACATATGTACACATATAACACACACACATATATATATATATATATATATATATATATATATATATATATATATATATATATATATATATATATATATATATATATATATATATATATATATAGCCAAAAAACAAGAAGCACTCCAGAAGTCTTTCAATAGTTTCACCTTTAATCAGTGAACGTTTTCGGGCAATAAACTGCCCGTCCTCAAACTTACCTTGCAGTTTATTGCCCTAAAACGTTCACTGATTAAAGGTGAAACTATTGAAAGACTTCTGGAGTGCTTCTTGTTTTTTGGCTATGTTTAGGTTTTGACTAGCACCCGAAGCTATTGTTGCAGGATCTGGAGTGCACTTTGCTTGTATATATATATATGTATATACAAAGCCCCCCTTGTAAACCTCATTCCCCAAGGTTCACTTGGGGTGGATGCTAGAGGATCGGGTGTGCGGCCCCTTTAACCCTGCAGGCAGAGGGTAAAATATAGTGAAGATATGCACTATTTTTTCGGCATTTTAAAATTCGGGATTATGTTGTGTCGGCATTTTTAAGTTTAGGTTTTTAGAACTTCGGGATTGCGGCGTTCGGTCTTGTGTACTTCGTTCTTTTGCCTGTTGAAACCACCAACTAAACTGAAAATTTCTATACTGCAGTATTGATTAAAGAAACCAAATGCAAGCAAAAGGCAGCAGAATAAATCAACCATCAATTGGGGTGTGGGAGAGAGAGCCCAGATCATTTGAAAGTTTTTTTTTGTAGCAACATGGAATACCATAAACATTTATCAGTTGCTTGTCTGAGTACATTGTCCTTTTTAGGAATTAGGGAGATGTGTACTGTACCATGGACAAGAAGATTTTTCAATTTTCCTACATTGGCTTACTTGAAAGTATTTTGTTTACTTAGTGAATTTGTAATATACTAAATTAAATGCACTGAATAAACCATAAAGGAAGGTAATAAACATTTAAAAATGAATGATTATTTAAATGGAACACCTATCCAAATGCAAATGGAATAAAAAATGTAATGTTTGCAAATTAAATTATGTTAGAGATAAAACATGCATAAAATGCCAAAGTAAGCAACCACAAAATAATGTCTTCCAATTGTAAAATTAGAGCAGACAATGCTGATTCCAAAACACCACTTCTTTCAAGTTTTTATGTGAATTGAGATTGTTTTCTTAATAACCATATAAATTTGAGGAAAACATAAATTGCAATGTTATATTTCCACTGAAAATGGAATGTTCCAGAAACACAGCATGAAAGAAAAAATTACATAAGCTTGAAATACTAGGTTCTAAGAGAACTGATTGGATGCAAATAAGGAAACCATTTACAATAGAATGCTGAGGTCTGTAGATTATAAGCCAAAATATAAATGCTCAATTCTTTCTATATTTGGATAGCAGGATATATCTATTTTTGTCAATAATAGTTTTGTTTTTTAAGCACTTTTGGATTAGAAAGGCTAAGATTGAATATGTATTGGAAAATAGTCTTACTTTATTTACTAGTTTTATTATACCATTATTTATTATTCAGTGGTTACAAAAATGTTTTTGAAAGAGTAGTAATAAAACCTGAAAAAGGGAAATTTTTGGCTACACCTCTCTGTTATAGCGTTTGTTGAAGAATAAACCTATTTAGGTTGATATTTGCAAGTGTCTTTTACACTATATGGCAGTAGTGTCTGCAACAATGTGTAAACACTTTTGCTATAGAATGCTAAAGGCAAATGCACACTTCTAAACTATGATTCCACCTAAGTGTATTCTTCAACAAAGTATACTAAGAGAATAAAGCAACATTTGTAATAAAAGTAAATAAGAAAGTTATTTAAAACTGCTTGCTCTATATAACACATGAATATTTCAATTTGACTTTGCCATCCATTTGATAGAAATTTAAATGTAAACTTCAATTTTACAGTAAATATAAAAAAAAATGCAATGCATTTAAAGCACCATAAATGCTTTAGGCAATTATAAGTATCAAATGTCAATAGTCTATGGCCCCTAGTTATCAAGCCGTCAACCTCAAATACGCTGGAATTCCGCAGCGTATTTGTGGCGAGGCTGATTCGCCTTAGTTATCAAGCCCTAGACACCGGCAAAAGTAGAATTTTGTGACATAAGCTTTGATCCACCGGACTAAGTCCGACACAGATCGATGCTTACGTCACTACAGATGTTCCGCACACAAGTTATCAAAAAACTAGCAGGTACGCTCTGCACTTTTCCGGCCCAGCGTACCTGGTTTTCAAACCGCCGCCCTGGAGGCGGCGGATCCCATAGGAATTAATGGGAGTCTGACCATAGCGAAAGTTCATGTTCGCTGCTGCCAGACATCCCATTGATTCCTACACCTAACACCCTAACATGTACCCCGAGTCTAAACACCCCTAATCTGTCCCCCCCTACACCGCCGCAACTAAATAAAGTGTTTACCCCCTAAACCGCCGCTCCCGGAGCCCACCGCAAGCTATAATAAATATGTTAACCCCTAAACCGCCACTCCCGGTCCCCGCCGCAACTATAATATATGTATTAACCCCTAAACCGCCGCTCCCGGACCCCGCCGCCACCTACATTATACCTATTAACCCCTATCCTGCCCCCCTACACCGTAGCCACTGTAATAAAATTATTAACCCCTAAACCTAAGTCTAACACTAACCCTAACACCCCCCTAACTTAAATATTAATTAAATAAATCTAAATAATATTTCTCTTATTAACTAAATTAATTCTATTTAAAACTAAATACTTACCTTTAAAATAAACCCTAATATAGCTACAATATAACTAATAATTATATTGTAGCTATCTTAGGATTTATTTTTATTTTACAGGCAACTTTGTATTTATTTTAACTAGGTAGAATAGTTATTAAATAGTCATTAACTATTTAATAACTTCCAAGTTAAAATAAAGAGTAATTAACCTGTAAAATAAAAACTAACCTAAGTTACAATTACACCTAACACTACACTATACTTTAATAAATTATTCCTATTTAAAACTAAATACTTACCTGTAAAATAAACCCTAAGATAGCTACAATGTAATTAATAATTACATTGTAGCTATTTTAGGATTTATATTTATTTTACAGGTAACTTTGTATTTATTTTAGCTAGTTAGAATAGTTATTAAATAGTTATTAACTATTTAATAACTACCTAGCTAAAAGAAATACAAAATTACCTGTAAAATAAATCCTAACCTAAGTTACAATTAAACCTAACACTACACTATCATTAAATTAATTAAATAAATTACCTACAAATAACTACAATTAAATTAAATTAAATAAACTTAATAAAGTACAAAAAATAAAAAAGCTAAGTTACAAAAAATAAAAAAAATAAGTTACAAACATTTAAAAAATATTACAACAATTTTAAGCTACTTACACCTAATCTAAGCCCCCTAATAAAATAACAAAGCCCCCCAAAATAAAAAATTCCCTACCCTATTCTACATTAAAAAGTTACCAGCTCTATTACCTTACTAGCCCTTAAAAGGGCCTATTGCGGGGCATGCCCCAAAGAAAACAGCTCTTTTGCCTGTAAAATAAAAATACAACCCCCCCCCAACATTAAAACCCACCACCCACATACCCCTAATCTAACCCAAACCCCACTTAAATAAACCTAACACTACCCCCCTGAAGATCATCCTACCTTGAGCCGTCTTCAGCCAGCCGACCACCGATGGAACCGAAGAGGAGATCCGGAGCGGCAGAAGTCATCATCCAAGGGGCGCTGAAGAAGTCTTCCATCCGATAGAAGTCTTCATCCATGCGGCGTCTTCAATCTTCATCCATCCGGAGCGGAGCCATCTTCAGACGAGCCGACGCGGAGCCATCCTCTTCTTCCCGACGACTAACGACGAATGAAGGTTCCTTTAAGGGACGTCATCCAAGATGGCATCCCTTCAATTCCGATTGGTTGATAGGATTCTATCAGCCAATCGGAATTAAGGTAGGAAAAATCTGATTGGCTGATTGAATCAGCCAATCAGATTGAAGTTCAATCCGATTGGCTGATCCAATCAGCCAATCATATTGAGCTTGCATTCTATTGGCTGATCGGTAAGGTAATAGAGCTGGTAACTTTTTAATGTAGAATAGGGTAGGGATTTTTTTTATTTTTGGGGGCTTTGTTATTTTATTAGGGGGCTTAGATTAGGTTAAGTAGCTTAAAATTGTTGTAATATTTTTTAAATGTTTGTAACTTATTTTTTTTATTTTTGTAACTTAGCTTTTTTTATTTTTTGTACTTTAGTAAGTTTATTTAATTGTATTTAATTGTAGTTATTTGTAGGTAATTTAATTAATTTAATGATAGTGTAGTGTTAGGTTTAATTGTAACTTAGGTTAGGATTTATTTTACAGGTAATTTTGTATTTCTTTTAGCTAGGTAGTTATTAAATAGTTAATAACTATTTAATAACTATTCTAACTAGCTAAAATAAATACAAAGTTACCTGTAAAATAAATATAAATCCTAAAATAGCTACAATGTAATTATTAATTACATTGTAGCTATCTTAGGGTTTATTTTACAGGTAAGTATTTAGTTTTAAATAGGAATAATTTATTAAAGTATAGTGTAGTGTTAGGTGTAATTGTAACTTAGGTTAGTTTTTATTTTACAGGTTAATTTCTCTTTATTTTAACTAGGTAGCTATTAAATAGTTAATAACTATTTAATAGCTATTGTACCTAGTTAAAATAAATTGAAAGTTGCCTGTAAAATAAAAATAAATCCTAAGATAGCTACAATAAAATTATTAGTTATATTGTAGCTGTATTAGGGTTTATTTTAAAGGTATCTAATATGTGATAAAATCACAGTGGAGGGGGTGCAGAATGGTATACAATTCAGATGGTAGTTATTGATAACCCTTAAAGACAATTTAAAACTTAAACAAACTAATGTTATCTTATGAGGTGAACAATATATCAATATAAGGTTATATAAAAACCCTTTTGGAGTATACAGGAAAGAAAATGTCTCTTTTTACAAATAAGTTGATACCTGAGCGGCGGCTGCCTCCTCTCAACCGGATGATCCAGGCAAGAACTAGGAGAAATAAAAAACAGAGGGGCGCCTCATGTGTGGTATAGTCTGATTGAAGACATAAGAAAAAGCAACAGAATAGCCAAATGAGTACTCACATACTCCACAAGCACACTCATGTGCTGGTAGGGGCAGGCTGTAGATTTAGATGGGTGTGACAGCTCACCCGTTCAAGGATACTTCCAATACTGTAGTTCTGCAACAGGTGTAAAACAAACAGAGAGCACTATATGTGCAGACCATTAAGGATGATACATAAAAATGTGCTTTATAGTATAAAGTGGGTACTCACATACTCCCAAAGCACACCAATGTGCTGGTAGATACAGGCTGCAGATTCAGGCAGGTGTGGCAGCTCACCCAAACAAACGATCTTTTGGTATTTATGCAGTGAAAACAAAGGCAGGTTTAATGCTTCTCAGTAGCTGTGCACTTAGTAGTGATTGCAGGCAGACGGTAGGAAATGAGATCCACTCCAAAAGTAAAAATTTGCAAATATTTATTAAAAACAAAAATTTAAAAACAACACCAGGGTTGTTATACAAAGTGGATAACAGGGTCACCCAGTTGGCCCCAATGATTGCAACGCGTTTCTCGGTTGGCAAACCGTTTCATCAGGCATTATTTTAAAGGTAAGTATTTAGTTTTAAATAGGATTAATTTAGTTAATAAGAGAAATATTATTTAGATTTATTTAATTAATTTTTAAGTTAGGGTTAGTGTTAGACTTAGGTTTAGGGGTTAATAATTTTATTACAGTGACGGCGGTGTAGGGGGGGCAGGATAGGGGTAAATAAATTTATTATAGGTGGCGACGGTGTAGGGGGGCATATTAGGGGTTAATAAGTTTAATATAGGTTGCGGCAGGGTCTGGGAGCGGCGGTTTAGATGTTAAACTATTTATTTAGTTGCAGCGAGGTCTGGGATCCACAGGATAGGGGTTAATAACTTTATTATAGGTGGCGGCGGTATAGGGGGGGCAGGATAGGAGTTACTAGGTATAATGTAGGTGGCGGTGTCCGGGAGCGGCGGTTTAGGGGTTAATACATTTATTATAGTTGCGGCGGTGTCCGGGAGCAGCGGTTTAGGGGTTAATAACTTTATTTAGTTGCGGGGGGCTCCGGGGGCGCCGGTATAGGGGGTAGAACAGTATAGTTAGTGTGGGTGCTTAGTGACAGCTTATCAATAAAGCTGTCAAAAAGCCAAAGAGCAGCGAGATCGGATGAGTGATAACTCTCACAGTCCGCTGCTCATCGCCCCGTACTTGGTGTGCGGCTTTTTGACAGATTTTTTGATAACTTAGGCGAAATTTTTCAGGTCCGCGGCGGCGATGGTAGGCGAGCTTAGGCGGGCGTATTGGGCTGGCGAAGGCAGGTAAAGTAGACACGTTGATAACTAGAGGCCAAGGTCTATGGCAGCTCCCATGTTCATAGTGTGATGTGTGGTCTATCTTCTTATAGAGGATGTGCGGTTAATAATTCCTGCGTTATTCCAGTAATAGTTTTTCAGTCAATGCGTTTCAGTCTTCCAGTGACCTTTATCAAGACTGGTTTCAGATTTTTAACTGTGGTCTTATATACCCTACTAGTTAACAGGTGAATTAACAGCTGTGTCATGGAACGGAAGTGATGGCTTAATGGTTCCGGTTATATGAAAAATGAATAATTGTTAAAAAGAGAGTTTTATGTAATGCATTATTCCTTAAAAAATATAGTCACTAAAAAATATATATATATTAATCCCTAAAAGGTATGTGAAAAGTCCTCATGCGTGTTAAAGAGAAATATAAGCTTCGTAATATTTCGCCTTTGAGATTAGAAAGACTTGTAGTTCATATGCCTCTTTTGAAGTTAGATATTAATCTTATGATATCAGATCGAGACTTAATCTATATATAAGTTTAAGCTCATATGTTTTTTATGATCGCTTATTATATTAATGCCGATCAAGTTTAATTTCCATTAGTTCTGAGTTCTCCGAGAATTTTAACTCTCATTGGCTCTGATTTTTGGAGGCTTGGCCCAATACATATTTAACATTGGCTAGGGCAGAGGTGTGTGAAATATACGCTATCTGATTGCATGACTGAGTTTGCAATGTTATTTGACAATCATCAGTCAATTCGTAGCGTATCTAGCACAGAAAACATCAAAGTTTAAAATAACCGTCAAGTTCTTTACATAAAAAAATCCACATAAACAATTCACATAAAAAATTCACATAAATAGTTGGTTACTTAGTTTCATTTTATACATGCACGCAAACCCAATTTTAAAGCTGTGCTTGTATTATTATGGTATTTGATTGTTCTTTGTAATATTAGAGTTGGGATGTATTACTTGAACGAATATCCTATATTTCAACTGTATTATTTATGATCCATTTCAATATGTTCTTTAAAAGCCAGGAGTATTATGGCTTTAATTAGCAACTGCTTTATATATTAAATATAATATTTAGGAAGGTATCCAACATGTATATATGGTTTATATGCCAATTATAATCTTTCTTTATCTGGGATCCAAAAAAAAGGGGACAAAAAGAGCGAGATATTTTTGCAAATACAGTGTCAATTTTTTGGGCTAGAGTTAGAAATGTTAATAGTTATTCTGAAGATAAATTCTTAAAAAAAAGGGGGAAGGAGGGTCTTATTTATTCATGATTTAGGTTTTCCAGTAATAACCTATTTGGAGAAGGGGAGAATAGAATAGTTTAAATTTGAGGCTAGTCTTAATCAGCACAATTTAAATATGTGTATAGATTTTTAGTTCCAGTGGGCAGGTTCCCAGTTTGGGATACCTTAACCTTGGAAAGTGTGCTTAACTTATTGATGATAAATCTATCTGTCGGTTGGGAATACAATTGAACCATAATGTATGGACATCTTGAGACAATCATGGTAGAATCTAGCTCAAACATTATTGATATATACTACTCTTATTGATTCTAGATGATCATATTTGTTCTTATATATATAATATCTTATGTCCAAATTGTTACCTAAGATCCTTAAGAAAGCAGCTATTATATGGATTGTTAACTAGAGATTTACTTATGATCCATTTACAACTCAACACTTTTAGAGACAGTTCATAATGCATCTGGATCAGATAGTTTGCTCCTATAGTTATCTTGAAATATGAATCAAGTTTTAGGAACATAAATAATTGTTCTGATTTTATTGGTATTGATGATAATACCCAAGAAAAGTGACTGGCTAAACGTACCTATATAAATATATTGACAGAGGGAGATGATTATCCATTACTTCTACAAATACAAATGCAGATTGGGATAGAGATTCATTAAAGTGAAAAACAAACTCTTCTTAAAATATCTTTATATAGAGGGAGAGAGAGACAAATATAATTTAATTTCAAATTTCGATTGTAAGACTAAATTGGAGAACCAATTTTTGGTCATAGATAAGGGACTAGTAGGATTAAACATGTCCCTTCAATTGTCATGATCCTCTTTCGATAGAGGTTTAAAAGATGAGACAAGTCCTCTTTATTATTTAGGCCTTTCGGATGTAGACAGTCTAAATGAAAGATCCATTTCGATTCTTCCGTTAATAGCTTTTTCTCGTGGTTACCTCCTCTCCAATTTTTTGGCACCTTTTGGATCCCTATATACTTCAATGTTTTAATATATCCTTGATGTTTTTCAGAAAAGTGTTTATATAGGGGAGTGTCTTTATTGAGTTTTTCGATGAGTAGGAGGTGCTGACATATCCTGTCCCTTAGTGGCCTCAACGTTTGTCCAACGTATTGGCGACCACAGGGATATTGGAGTAAGTAAACCACGTTTTTGTCTTTTTATATTTCTTTTTGGTATTGAAAGAGTGGAATTCAGCGCTTTTTTCTCCGCATTTACATGCTTTGCATGTGTGGCAGGCAGGTCTTCAAATTCTTTGTAATTTGCGGAATTAAGGTAGGAAAAATCTGATGGCTGATGCAATCAGCCAATCAGATTGAAGTTCAATCCGATTGGCTGATCCAATCAGCCAATCGTATTGAGCTCGTATTCTATTGGCTGATTGGAACAGCCAATAGAATGCAAGCTTTATAAGATTGGCTGATTGGATCAGCCAATCGGATTGAACTTCAATCTGATTGGCTGATTGCATAAGCCAATCAGATTTTTCCTATCTTAATTCCGATTGGCTGATAGAATCATATCAGCCAATCGGAATTGAAGGGACGCCATCTTGGATGACGTCACTTAAAGGTACCGTCATTGTGTTAGAAGACCCTGGATGAAGAGGATGGCTCCGCGTCGGCTCCTTGGAAGATGGCTCCGCTCTAGATGGATGAAGATTGAAGACACCGCCTTTAATGAAGACTTCTACCGGATGAAGGACCTCCTCTGCGCACCTTGCATGAAGATTTCGGCCCGGTTGGGTGAAGACGACTCAAGGTAGGGAGATCTTCAGGGGGTTAGCGTTAGGTTTTTTTAAGGGGGGGTTTGGGTGGGTTAGAGTAGGGGTATGTGGGTGGTGGGTTTTAATGTTGGGGGGGTTGTATTTTTTTTACAGGTAAAATAGCTGATTACTTTGAGGCAATGCCCCGCAAAAAGCCCTTTTACTGGTAAAAGAGCTGATTACTTTTGTAATTTAGAATAGGGTAGGGCATATTTTTATTTTGGGGGGCTTTTTTATTTTATTAGGGGGCTTAGATTAGGTGTAATTAGTTTAAACTTCTTGTAATATTTTTTTTTTTTTTGTAATTTAGTGTTTGTTTGTTTTTTTATTATAGATTAGTTTATTTAATTGTATTTTAGTTTAGCTAATTGTAGGTAATTTATTTAATTAATTTAATGATAGTTTAGTGTTAGGTGTATTTGTAACTTAGGTTAGGATTTATTTTACAGGTAATTTTGTACTTATTTTAACTAGGTAGCTATTAAATAGTTATTAACTATTTAATAGCTATTGTACCTAGTTAAAATAAATACAAAGTTGCCTGTAAAATAAATATAAATCCTAAAACAGCTACAATGTAACTATTAGTTATATTGTAGCTATATTAGGGTTTATTTTATAGGTAAGTATTTAGTTTTAAATAGGAATAATTTATTTAATAATAGTAAATTTATTTAGTTTAATTAAAATTATATTTAAGTTAGGGGGTGTTAGGGTTAGAGTTAGGTTTAGGGGTTAATAACTTTATTATAGTAGCGGCGACGTTGCGGGCGGGAGATTAGGGGTTAATAATTGTAGGTAGGTGGCGGCGATGTTAGGGAGGGCAGATTAGGGGTTAATACAATTTATTATAGTGTTTGTGCGGCGGGAGTGCGGCGGTTTAGGGGTTAATACATTTATATGGTCGGCAGATTAGGGGTTAATAAGTGTAGTTAGGTAGCAGCGATGTTGGGGGGGCAGATTAGCGGTTAATAAATATAATATTGGTGTTGGTGTAGTTTATGGGTGTTAGTGTACTTTGTAGCACAGTAGTTAAGAGCTTTATGTTCCGGCATTAACCCATAAAGCTCTTAACTACTGACTTTTTTTGGCGGTAGGAGTCTTGTCGGTAGAGGCTCTACCGCTCACTTCTTCCAAGACTCCAAATACCAGCGTTAGGCAAATCCCATTGAAAAGATAGGATACGCAATTGACGTAAGGGGATCTGCAGTAGCCTGGAGTTGCGGAAAGAAAGTGAGCGGTAGACCCTTTCCTGCCTGACTCTAAATACCAACGGGCGTTAAAAAGCAGCGTTAGGACCCCTTAACGCTGCTTTTGACGGCTAACGCCAAACTCTAAATCTAGGCCTTAGATTTTGATTTAGATCCAGCAGTGATTTTACAAATTCTGATTATGTTTTGAAAGTTTTTGTGTTACTTTTAACAAATTAGGATCATGCTTTGTATATCTATGTGTATATTTTATAACTAACATTGCACTTTGTTTTGTTTTTTTAATAATATTTATTTAGAGCCAACAAAGTGTACAAAATGCAAAAAGTAAATTTAGTGCCACGCAGGGTAAGATAAGAGAAAATACATAACATATACAAATAGGCCAATTAAAGGGACATTATACATTAGTTTTTTTCTTTGCATAAATGTTTTGTAGATGATCTATTTATATAGCCAATAAAGTTGTTTTTTTTTGGTTTTTTTTAATAAAGGTTTTTATTGAGGATTTAAATTTACATGAACAAGCATCATGCGATAACAAATATACAAAAATCCAGGCATAAAAAGGCATGACATAAAGATTGTACAGAAACCGACAATAGTTGATTTTATACAATAAAAAGTTAGGTGTACAACACAATACCTCTTTTTCTTTCTGTTTGATGTTAATAACATTATGGAACTTGGTAAAAAACAATTCCCCCTTAGTGGAAAATATCGGCCAGTTTTGGACCGCTGATAACTAGTTAATATTAAGGTGGGGAATGTGAGGGAAAAGAGTTGCAGGGCCACTTTTGGGCCCAGATTATAAGACTGACACATAAAATGATATAGGAACCATCATACCAATGTTTCTAAACAAGCAGCCGGTGGAAAGTTTAAACAAAAATGTTACTACAGGATAGAAAAGGGTGATGCCTAACTATATATGAGCCTTCCCATATGCGAGTGACGAATCATTTGTTAAGATATAGTAATGGGCTAACATTATGATGACCTCTGGTATTGTGGAGCTATGGGATATTAGCATCTCTATGAGCCAATAATGTGGATCATACTAGCTCCAATTTTCATTTATGTAAATAGTATGAGAAGCATAAGCAATTGAATGGCTTAACTAACTTAAATAACAAATGGGAGATAAAATGTACATGATACCTCAAAATCTAACAGGCATAAATGAAGCATAGAACCTAGGGAGATAACTTTCAAGTAGGTGGGTATGGGGAATCTAAGCCATTAGTTAAGTCTCAGATTAAGAGTTGTCTGGAACATAAAGGCTTCTCTTTCTGTCTCTCTTCCTCTCCCCCTCTCTACTCTCTCCTCAAAAGCTTTTGTGACAGGAGTGGACCTTAATAAGAGTGGAGCAAAACATATAAGAATTCAAACACATCAGAGAACCAAAGTTGCTATTGCAGGTAAACATATTGCTATGGACCATTTGTTTTGTAGCGACTTTAGATCAATATATATATGAGGCCCGCACTGGTCAGGAAACAGAAACCAAAAGTTAGGTATCCTAAGGCCTCTTAAAAAACTTAAACCAGGAAACTTACATACGATAAAATGTATCATAGGGTAAACAAGAGGCCAAGTATGTCAGGGTCCCCGACACACTGTCCTCATTATGGTATGTAAGACAGTCTCATAGTCATTCAAATCTTAGTAGGGATATCTCTGAGCCGCAATGGTGTATTATAATTATTCTTATGGCCTTACCGCTCACAGTCCTGCACTCCCTTATGTTACCCCACACCATGTCGGAACCCGAGGCAAGGTGAGTGAGGTTTCGGGTACTTACAGTCTTGTGGATGGAATGAGTGTCCGACATATATACCCGCCAGAGGGGAACATTTATTCCAAGTATTGGAGCCTCCGGTCTTAGGTGTGGCCACAAGGAGACAGGTTGAAGCAATCTCTACTTGCCGCGGCGCGGGGTCAGAAACTGTGATGCCGGCAAGTGAGTCGGCCTGCGTCGTCTGGTGATCCTGGTTAGTCAGCTTTGTGCCACCAAGGTAAACCATCTCTTTTATCAAACCAAGGGAAGTTTCCACCTCCGCCTCAGGTGCAATCTTTGTTTGCGGAGTAAGCGCTTGCTTAGTGCAGGTTAGGGCTCCCGGTGGTGCTAAGTCCTCCTGTTTGGGTTCCAGTGTGGGGAGCGGATCTTTCTTGGTTTTGGATGAGCCGGTTAGTAATAGTTTGCATAGCTCCTTCTCCAGGCTCTGGTAATGGTCCCATATCGCCTGGGTTATAGCGCACTCCCATCTATCCAGTGCTTCCATCATCTCGATATAATTATGAGATGCTGCTGTAGAGACAGATTTTCTGTATGTGGCTGCTTCGAAACAGTAGCTGGTTCCTACGGTAGGATGAATGTCCTGATAGGATTACAGTGTCCTGCGGGGTATTACTGTATCGTAATGACAAGGCCACGTTGGGTCCCTGCCGGGGGGTTAGGTTATAGGCCGCAGCCCGTGTTATGTTCCGGTAGACTAGTTGGAGCTCCCCAACTGTAAAATAATGATAACCCTCGATAGGGCTCACTCTGCTGTGTAATTTGAAGATGTAAATAATACTCGATGGAGCATTAGTACTAAGTTTGTAAGCAGACTGCTGTAATGAGATGGAGCAGCAAACAATCTAGCGACCTGTCATGGCTGCTGCCCGGAAGTTCCCCAGTTTTTTGGTTTTTTTAAATGTATAGTTTTGCTTATTTTAAATATCATTGCTCTGATTTTCAGACTCCTAACCAAGCCCCAAAGTTTTAGGAGAATACCGACAGATACCTACTCCAGCTTGCTTGTTTGTGTAAAGCATCTTTTCATATGCAAAAGAAGGGGGAGGGGGAAGGGCCTTATTTCCCACTTGCAGTGGGCTTTCCAGCTACCTTTTCAACAGAGCTAAACTGAGAGCTTCTAAGTAAGTTTTTAAACAGTTTTATGAACTTTTTTGAAAATCTTTACATTTGGAATGGGAATAGGTATGGACACAATATAGTTAAATATCATCGCTATATAGATGATATCATTATACTCTGGAGGGGTAATGAATCTGAGATAGTAGAGTTCTATAGTTATCTTAATCAAAACAATCTAAATTTAAAGTTTACTGGAAAGCACTCTAACACCTCCATTGAATTTTTGGATCTGGTTCTGTATAGAGATACGAATAGCACAATTGCAGTTTCTAATTTTAGAAAACCAACTGAGCGTAATAGTTTTATAGATTTCAATAGTGCTCACAAAAGGAGCTGGATTAGAAATATTCCTTACAGTCAGTTTGTGAGGATGAGGAGGAATTGCACTCACACTGAAAACTTTAAGAAAGAAGCAGAACATTTGGAGAATAAATTTCTAAAGAAGGGATATGATCCGATCATAATTAAAAATGCTAAATCAAAAGCTCTTGAGAGAAATAGAAAGGAATTGATAACTAGGGAAGAAATAGCCCCTGAAAAACCAAAAGTTGAAGTTGAAACACCAATCCGATTTATTTCCACATATAATGAAGGTTCAAACAAAATAAAAAACATTTTGAGAAAACACTGGCCCATCCTTAGAGCGGACCCTATACTGGGGAGCCAAATAGGGGAACAACCCATAGTTACTTTTAAAAAAGGAAAAAACCTTAAAAACATTTTAGCCCCCAGTAGATTAAAGACAATAAATGAACAGAAAGATATCACAATAAATAGTAAAAACTGGTTAGAAAATAGTAAGAGAACTTCTAAATGTGGAAAAGTGAATTGTCTAATGTGTAAACACATAAACAAAGCAGTGACATTCCAAGACTCCGCAAAAACTAAAACATTTGATATTAAAGTT